>NC_052322.1:37452628-37592118 GCF_016432855.1 Salvelinus namaycush | reverse complement strand
AGCCCCCATCCACGACGTCCCAAACTCCACCGCATGCGGAGATAGACAGCCATAGATGACAGGATGCGACAAAGCGAACGACGACGAAAGAAGACCACATCTAAAGGCACCCAGGTGTAGGCGAGTGATGACAGAGGCGAAGCTGGCGAACACGAGAACTAAAAGCAATCGAGAGCGCGCGATATACGTGAAGAACACGGCTCACAAGGCAGTTCCTGCGCATATCCGATCGAGCGAGACAGAGACATGGAGAGAGACAGAGACATGGAGACAGAGACAAAGAGACAGAGAGAGAGACAGAGACCTGGAGAGACAGACGAGACAGGGATGAGAGACAGAGACATGGAGACGAGACAGGGACAGGAGCAACGAGACAGAGACAGGAGAGAGGACAGACAGGGGGACGATGGAGCGAGACAGACAGGGAGACAGGAGCGAGACAGAGACATGGGAGAGAGACAGAGACATGGAAGAGAGACAGAGACAGGGAGAGAGACAGAGACAAGGAGAGAAGACAGAGGACAGGAGAGAGACAGAGACAAGGAGCGAGACAGGGAACATGGAGAGCAGGACAGGGACATGGAGAGAGACAGGGACATGGAGAGAGACAGGAGACAGGACGGAGAGCAGGGACATGGAGCAGAGACAGGGACAGAGACGGACAGAGACAGGGAGAGAGACAGAGACATGGAGAGAGACAGAGACATGGAGAGAGACAGAGACATGGAGACGAGACAGAACAGAGAGAGACAGAGACAGGAGAGAGACAGAGAACATGAGAGCGAGACAGGAGACATGGAGCAGAGACAGGGACATGGAGAGAGACAGGGACAGGAGCAGAGACAGGAGATGGACAGACGAGACAGAGACATGGAGAGAGACAGAGGAAAGGAGAGAGGACAGAGACAGGAGCGAGACAGAGACAAGAGCGAGACAGAGACAGGAGCGAGAGAGAGAATGGAGCGAGACAGAGACAGGGAGAAGACAGAGACAGGAGAGAGACAGAGACATGAGAGAGACAGAGGACAAGGAGAGAGACAGAGACATGGAGCGAGAGACAGAGACAGGAGAGAGACAGAGGACATAGGAGACAGAGACAGGGACATGGAGAGAGACAGGACAGGAGAGAGCAGGACATGGAGCGAGACAGGGACATGGAGCGAGGACAGAGACATGGAGAGCAGACAGAGACAGGAAGAGAGACAGAGACATGGATGGGAGACAGAGACATGGAGCAGAGACAGAGATGGAGCGACGAGACAGAGGACTGGAGAGAGACAGAGACAGGAGGGGAGAAAGAGACATGGAGAGAGACAGAGGACATGGAGAGAGACAGAGACATGAGAGAGACAGAGACATGGAGAGAGACAGAGACATGGAGAGGAGACAGAGCATGGAGAGAGACAAGAGACAGGGAGGAGGACAGAGACATGGAGAGAGACAAGAGACAGGGCGGACATGGAGCGAGACAGGGACATGGAGCGAGACAGGGACATGGAGAGAGACAGAGGACATGGAGCGAGACAGAGACATGGAGAGAGACAGAGACATGGAGAGAGACAGAGACAGGGAGACCATGGAGCGAGACAGGGACATGGAGCGGACAGGGACAATGGAGAGAGACAGAGAATGAGAGAGACAGAGACATGGAGCGAGACAGAGACATGGAGGAGACAGAGACAGGGGACATGGAGCGAGAACAGGGCATGGAGCGAGACAGGGACATGGAGCGAGACAGAGACATGGGAGCGAGACAGAGACATGAGCGAGAGACGAGACATGGAGAGAGACGAGGACATGGAGAGAGACAGAGAGACAGGGACATGGAGCGAGACAGGGACATGGAGCGAGACAGGGACATGAGAGAGACAGAGACAGAGACATGGAGAGAGACAGAGACTGGGAGAGAGAGACAGAGACATGAGAGGAGACAGGACATGGAGGAGACGACAGACATGGAGAGAGACAGAGACATGGAGAGAGACAGAGACATGGGAGAGAGACAGAGACATGGGAGCGAGACAGAGACATGGAGCGAGGACAGAGGGACAGGGAGCGAGGGACGAGACAGAGCGGAGACAGAGACATGGAGAGAGACAGAGCATGGAGAGAGACAGAGACATGAGAGAAGAGAGACAGGGACCATGGAGCGAGACAGGACATGGAGAGAGACAGAGACATGGAGCGAGACAGAGACATGGAGGAGACAGAGACGAGAGAGACATGGAGCGAGACAGAGACATGGAGCGAGGACAGAGGACAGGAGAGAGACAGAGACATGGAGAGAGACAGAGACATGGAGAGAGACAGAGACATGGAGCGAGACAGAGACATGGAGAGAGACAGAGACATGGAGAGTAGACAGAGACATGGAGAGAGACAGAGACAGGAGCGAGACAGAGACATGGAGCGAGAGAGGACATGGAGAGAGAGACAGAGACATGGAGCAGAGACAGAGACATGGAGAGAGGACCAGGAGACATGGAGAAGTACAGAGACATGGAGAAGAGACAGAGACATGGAGCGAGACAGGGACATGGAGCGAGACAGGACATGGAGAGAGCCAGACAGGGACATGGAGCGAGACAGACAGGGACATGGAGCGAGTACAGAGACATGGAGAGAGACAGAGACATGAGAGAGACAGGAACAATGAGACATGAGAGAAGAGACATGGAGAGAGGACAGAGACATGAGACAGAGAAGAGAGACGAGACATGGAGAGAGACAGAGACATGGAGAGAGACAGAGGACATGGGAGAGACAGAGACATGGATGAGAGACAGAGACATGGAGCGAGACAGAGACATGGAGTCGAGACAGAGAACATGAGAGCAGAGACAGAGACATGGAGAGACAGAACAGAGGCATGGAGCGAGACAGAAGGAATGGAGCGAGACAGAGGACAGGACGGAGACAGAGACAGGACATGGAGCGAGCAGACAGGGCGACGACAGGACAGGAGCGAGACAGAGACATGGAGAGAGACAGAGCATGGAGAGAGGGGGGGGGGGACCCCCCCAAAAGGACAAAGAAAGGGACAGGAGCGGACAGGGACGATGGAGGAGACAGGACATGGAGAGACGAGACATGGACAGAAGGACATGGAGCGATAGACAGAGGACCAGGAAAGGAGACAGAGACATGGAGAGAGACAGAGACAGGAGCATGGAGACGAGACAGGGACACTGGAGACGAGACAGAGACATGGAGAGAGACAGAGACAGGGCATGAAGAGACAGGGAAGGATGGACAGGGACATGGAGCGAGACAGAGGACATGGAGCGAGACAGGAGACCATGGAGCGAGAAGAGACATGAGTGAGAGAGAGACAGAGAGGACATGCAGAGAGAGACAGAGACAGGGACATGGGAGCAGGATGAGAGCAGCCAAGACAGAGCAGAGAATGGGAGGCAGGGACAGCGAGGACAGAATGGAGAGAGACAGGACATGGAGCGAGAGACAGAGACTGGAGCGAGACAGAGACATGAGAGTGACGAGACATAGGAGACAGGGACATGGAGCGAGGACAGGGACATGGAGCGAGACAGAGGACATGGAGCGAGACAGAGACATGGAGCGAGGACAGAGACATGGAGAGACGAGACAAGAGGAAGGACATGGAGAGAGACGAGACATGGAGAGAGAAGGACATGACGAGACAGGGACATGGAACGCAGGATGGACAGACGAGACATGGAGCGAGACAGAGGACTATGCAGAAGAAAAAAGGAGACAGAGATGAGAGGCAAGCAATAGGAGACAGAGACATGAGGAGACAGAGACAGCGAGACATGAGAGGAAAGACATGGGAGAGAAGAGACAGAGAGACGAATAGAGACAGAGAAGACGAGACAGAGACATAGGAACAGCAGGCGGACAGAGGACATGAGAGAGCAGAGACTGAGAGACGATGGAAAGGCAGGAGCCATGGACGAGCGGACATGGAGCGAGACCAGAGACATGGAGAGAGACAGAAGGACATGGAGCCGACACAGGCAGGACATGGAGCGAGACAGAGGGACATGAGAGAGACATGAAGACATGGAGGAGAGACAGAAGACATGAAGAGAAGAGCAGGAGAGACAGAGACATGGAGAGAGAGACAGGACATGCGCTAGCGAGACAGGACATGAGAGAAAGGGACATGGAGAGAAAGGACATGGAGAGAGAGCAGAGACTAGCCGAGAGAGACAAGGAGAACAATAGAGAAGACAAAGGGACAGAAACGAGACAAGAGACTATGAGAGAGAGAAGCAGAGACAGGAGACGGACAAGAGAAAACATTAGAGATAGAAGAGAACAGAGATAGAAGTCGAGACAGAGAATGGAGGAGAAGAGAATAGGAGGAATGGAGGAGACAGACATGGATGCAATGGGACAGGGATGGAGCGAGAACGGATGAAGCGGACAGAGACATGAGAGCGAGACAGAGACATGAGAGACGAGACAGAGGAAGAGGACAGGAGACAGAACAGGAGCGAGACAGAGACAGGAGCGAGGACAGGAGAATGAGAGAGACAGAGGGACAGGAGACAGAGACAGAGACAGGAGAGAGACAGAGACAGGAGAGAGAGACAGAGACAGGGAGAGACAGAGGACAGGAGAGAGACAGAGACAGGAAGAGAGACAGAGACAGGAGGAGACAGAGACAGGAGGAGACGAGACAGGAGGAGAAGAGGACAGAGAGAGACAGAGACAGGGGAGACAGAGACAGGAGGAGAGACAGAGACAGGAGAGAGACGAGACAGGAGCGAGACAGGACAGGAGAGAGACAGAGGGAGAGAGGAGGGGAGAGAGACAGACAGGGACAGAGAGACGAGACAGACAGGGACAAGGAGAGAGACAGAGACAGGAGAGAGACAGAGACAGGAGAGAGACAGAGAGAGGAGAGAGGACAGAGGACAGGAGAGAGGACAGAGGACAGGGAGAGAAGACAGAGACAGAGAGAGAGACAGAGGACAGGAGAGAGACAGACAGACAGGGAGAGAGACAGAGGAAGAGAGAGACAGAGACAGAGGACGAGACAGAGACAGGAGCGAGAAAGAGACAGAGGGCAGACAGAGACAAGGGAGAGAGACAGGAGACAGGAGACAGAGGACAAGACAGAGACAGGAGAGAGACAGAGAAGGAGGGAGACAGGAGACAGGAGAGGAGAGACAGGGACAGGAGGGAGAGAGAGACAGGGAGAGAGAGACAGAGACCAGGGACAGGAGCGAGACAGGGACATGGAGCGAGACAGGACATGGAGCGAGACAGGAGAGAGAGACAGAGGGATAGAGAGACAGACAGACAGGGAGAGAGAGACAGAGGGATAGAGAGACAGACAGACAGGGAGAGCGAGACAGAGGGATAGAGAGACAGACAGACAGGGAGAGAGAGACAGAGGGATAGAGAGACAGACAGACAGGGAGAGAGAGACAGAGGGATAGAGAGACAGACAGACAGGGAGAGAGAGACAGAGGGATAGAGAGACAGACAGACAGGGAGAGAGAGACAGAGGGATAGAGAGACAGACAGACAGGGATAGAGAGACAGACAGACAGGGAGAGAGAGACAGAGGGAGAGAGAGACAGACAGACAGGGATAGAGAGACAGACAGACAGGGAGAGAGAGACAGAGGGATAGAGAGACAGACAGACAGGGAGAGAGAGACAGAGGGATAGAGAGACAGACAGACAGGGAGAGCGAGACAGAGGGATAGAGAGACAGACAGACAGGGAGAGAGAGACAGAGGGAGAGAGAGACAGACAGACAGGGATAGAGAGACAGACAGACAGGGAGAGAGAGACAGAGGGATAGAGAGACAGACAGACAGACAGGGACAGACAGACAGGGAGAGAGAGACAGAGGGAGAGAGAGACAGACAGACAGGGATAGAGAGACAGACAGACAGGGAGAGAGAGACAGAGGGATAGAGAGACAGACAGACAGGGAGAGAGAGACAGAGGGATAGAGAGACAGACAGACAGGGAGAGCGAGACAGAGGGATAGAGAGACAGACAGACAGGGAGAGAGAGACAGAGGGATAGAGAGACAGACAGACAGGGAGAGAGAGACAGAGGGATAGAGAGACAGACAGACAGGGAGAGAGAGACAGAGGGATAGAGAGACAGACAGACAGGGAGAGAGAGACAGAGGGATAGAGAGACAGACAGACAGGGATAGAGAGACAGACAGACAGGGAGAGAGAGACAGAGGGAGAGAGAGACAGACAGACAGGGATAGAGAGACAGACAGACAGGGAGAGAGAGACAGAGGGATAGAGAGACAGACAGACAGGGAGAGAGAGACAGACCGACAGGGAGAGAGAGACAGAGGGAGAGAGAGACAGAGGGATAGAGAGACAGACAGACAGGGAGAGAGAGACAGAGGGATAGAGAGACAGACAGACAGGGAGAGAGAGACAGAGGGAGAGAGAGACAGACAGACAGGGAGAGAGAGACAGAGGGAGAGAGAGACAGACAGACAGTGGGAGAGGGACAGCTGGAGTGGGTTCTGAGCTGCTCTCCTATTTGGGAACTGAAGCCGCAGGAGCCCTGGTGTCCTGACAACCTTATTGACAAAGTGACTTCACGAATCTCAATGTTCTTTCGGTTGTTCTCCCTCCCCTCTCTCTCTCTCTCTCTCTGTTACATGTATTCAACAGCTATAAAAAAGTTCACAATGACCCATTCTTCTGCCAGTGCTCCCCAGTTGTAGGACATCCTAGCTGAGCTGTGTGTGTTTTCGTGCATGTGCGTGCATGTGTGAGTGTGTGCATAAATTATATAATTTACATAACAAATTATCAGAATCCACATATACTGTCGTGGCCATGAAATAAATGTACATTGCTTTACAGGCTACTGAGTGGCGCAGCTGTCTAAGGCACTGCATCTCAGTGCAAGATGCATCACTACAGTCGCTGGTTCGAATCCAGGCTGTGTCACATCCGGTTTTGATTGGAAGTCCCATAAGGCGGCGCACAATTGGCCCAGCGTCGTCCGGGTTTGGCCGGGGTAGGCCATATTGTAAATAAGAATTTGTTCTTAACTGACTTGCCTAGTTAAATAAAGGTTAAATAGAAAAATACAGGCGGTGCAATTGCTCTGGCAAAGTTGAGGCATTGCGTTTCATAAGCAGTTCTCTGTCAGGGTTTAAATGAAGAACAGAAGGACCTCCACGGACACTACTGTTACATACACACCACCCTTACCAGAGAGAGAGGTGGGAGGTAAAGAGGAGGTGAGTATAGAATGTGAAAGGGAGAGGGGGGAGGTGAGTATAGTATGTGGGAGAGAGAGGGGGTGGAAGGTAGAGAGGAGGTGAGTATATTATGTGAGAGGGGAGAGGCAGGGGGAGAGAGAGGAGGTGAGTATAGTATGTGAGAGGGGAGAGGCAGGGGAGAGAGAGGAGGTGAGTATAGTATGTGAGAGGGGAGAGGCAGGGGGAGAGAGAGGAGGTGAGTATAGTATGTGAGAGGGGAGAGGCAGGGAGAGAGAGAGGAGGTGAGTATAGTATGTGAGAGGGGAGAGGCAGGGGGAGAGAGGAGGTGAGAGGGGAGAGGCAGGGAGAGAGAGAGGAGGTGAGTATAGTATGTGAGAGGGGAGAGGCAGGGGGAGAGAGGAGGTGAGTATAGTATGTGAGAGGGGAGAGGCAGGGGGAGAGAGAGGAGGTGAGTATAGTATGTGAGAGGGGAGAGGCAGGGGGAGAGAGAGAGGAGGTGAGTATAGTATGTGAGAGGGGAGAGGCAGGGGGAGAGAGAGGAGGTGAGTATAGTATGTGAGAGGGGAGAGGCAGGGGGAGAGAGAGGAGGTGAGTATAGTATGTGAGAGGGGAGAGGCAGGGGGAGAGAGGAGGTGAGTATAGTATGTGAGAGTGGAGAGGCAGGGGGAGAGAGGAGGTGAGTATAGTATGTGAGAGTGGAGAGGCAGGGGGAGAGAGGAGGTGAGTATAGTATGTGAGAGTGGAGAGACAGGGGGAGAGAGGAGGTGAGTATAGTATGTGAGAGGGGAGAGGCAGGGGGAGAGAGGAGGTGAGTATAGTATGTGAGAGGGGAGAGGCAGGGGGGATAGAGAGGAGGTGAGTATAGTATGTGAGAGGGGAGAGGCAGGGGGAGAGAGAGGAGGTGAGTATAGTATGTGAGAGTGGAGAGGCAGGGAGAGAGAGAGAGGAGGTGAGTATAGTATGTGAGAGTGGAGAGGCAGGGGGAGAGAGAGAGGAGGTGAGTATAGTATGTGAGAGGGGAGAGGCAGGGGGGATAGAGAGGAGGTGAGTATAGTATGTGAGAGGGGAGAGGCAGGGGGAGAGAGAGGAGGTGAGTATAGTATGTGAGAGTGGAGAGGCAGGGGGAGAGAGAGAGGAGGTGAGTATAGTATGTGAGAGGGAGGAGGCAGGGAGAGAGAGAGAGGAGGTGAGTATAGTATGTGAGAGGGAGAGGGGGGAGAGGCAGGCAGGGAGAGAGAGGAGGTGAGTATAGTGTGTGAAAGGGAGAGAGGGAAAGAGAGGGGGGAGGTGAGTAATGTATGAGAGGGGGAGAAGCAGGGAGAGAGAGGAGGTGAGTACAGTATGTGAAAGGTAGAGAGGGGGAGAGGCAGGCAGGGAGAGAGAGGAGGTGAGTACAGTATGAGAGGGGGGAGAGGCAGGGGGAGAAAGGAGAAAGAGGAGGCGAGTACAGTATGTGAGAGGGAGAGAGGTGAGTACAGTATATGAAAGGGAGAGGGGGAGAGAGGTGAGTACAGTATGTGAAAGGGAGAGAGGGAGAGAGGTGAGTACAGTATATGAAAGGGAGAGAGGGAGAGAGGTGAGTACAGTATGTGAAAGGGAGAGAGGTGAGTACAGTATGTGAAAGGGAGAGAGGGAGAGAGGTGAGTACAGTATATGAAAGGGAGAGAGGTGAGTACAGTATATGAAAGGGAGAGAGGGAGAGAGGTGAGTACAGTATGTGAAAGGGAGAGAGGTGAGTACAGTATGTGAAAGGGAGAGAGGGAGAGAGGTGAGTACAGTATATGAAAGGGAGAGAGGGAGAGAGGTGAGTACAGTATATGAACGGGAGAGAGGTGAGTACAGTATGTGAAAGGGAGAGAGGGAGAGAGGTGAGTACAGTATATGAACGGGAGAGAGGTGAGTACAGTATGTGAAAGGGAGAGGGGGAGAGAGGTGAGTACAGTATGTGAAAGGGAGAGAGGTGAGTATAGTATGTGAAAGGGAGAGGGGGAGAGAGGTGAGTACAGTATGTGAAAGGGAGAGGGGGAGAGAGGTGAGTACAGTATGTGAAAGGGAGAGAGGGAGAGAGGTGAGTACAGTATGTGAAAGGGAGAGAGGTGAGTACAGTATGTGAAAGGGAGAGAGGGAGAGAGGTGAGTACAGTATGTGAAAGGGAGAGAGGTGAGTACAGTATGTGAAAGGGAGAGAGGGAGAGAGGTGAGTACAGTATATGAAAGGGAGAGAGGTGAGTATAGTATGTGAAAGGGAGAGGGGGAGAGAGGTGAGTACAGTATGTGAAAGGGAGAGGGGGAGAGAGGTGAGTACAGTATGTGAAAGGGAGAGAGGGAGAGAGGTGAGTACAGTATGTGAAAGGGAGAGGGGGAGAGAGGTGAGTACAGTATGTGAAAGGGAGAGAGGGAGAGAGGTGAGTACAGTATGTGAAAGGGAGAGAGGTGAGTACAGTATGTGAAAGGGAGAGAGGGAGAGAGGTGAGTACAGTATGTGAAAGGGAGAGAGGTGAGTACAGTATGTGAAAGGGATAGAGGGAGAGAGGTGAGTACAGTATGTGAAAGGGAGAGAGGTGAGTATAGTATGTGAAAGGGAGAGGGGGAGAGAGGTGAGTACAGTATGTGAAAGGGAGAGAGGGAGAGAGGTGAGTACAGTATGTGAAAGGGAGAGAGGTGAGTACAGTATATGAACGGGAGAGAGGTGAGTACAGTATGTGAAAGGGAGAGAGGGAGAGAGGTGAGTACAGTATATGAACGGGAGAGAGGTGAGTACAGTATGTGAAAGGGAGAGGGGGAGAGAGGTGAGTACAGTATGTGAAAGGGAGAGAGGTGAGTATAGTATGTGAAAGGGAGAGGGGGAGAGAGGTGAGTACAGTATGTGAAAGGGAGAGGGGGAGAGAGGTGAGTACAGTATGTGAAAGGGAGAGAGGGAGAGAGGTGAGTACAGTATGTGAAAGGGAGAGAGGTGAGTACAGTATGTGAAAGGGAGAGAGGGAGAGAGGTGAGTACAGTATATGAAAGGGAGAGAGGTGAGTATAGTATGTGAAAGGGAGAGGGGGAGAGAGGTGAGTACAGTATGTGAAAGGGAGAGGGGGAGAGAGGTGAGTACAGTATGTGAAAGGGAGAGAGGGAGAGAGGTGAGTACAGTATGTGAAAGGGAGAGAGGTGAGTACAGTATGTGAAAGGGAGAGAGGGAGAGAGGTGAGTACAGTATGTGAAAGGGAGAGAGGTGAGTACAGTATGTGAAAGGGAGAGAGGGAGAGAGGTGAGTACAGTATGTGAAAGGGAGAGAGGTGAGTATAGTATGTGAAAGGGAGAGGGGGAGAGAGGTGAGTACAGTATGTGAAAGGGAGAGAGGGAGAGAGGTGAGTACAGTATGTGAGAGGGAGAGAGGTGAGTACAGTATGTGAAAGGGAGAGAGGTGAGTATAGTATGTGAAAGGGAGAGAGGGAGAGAGGTGAGTACAGTATGTGAAAGGGAGATAGGGAGAGAGGTGAGTACAGTATGTGAAAGGGAGAGAGGTGAGTACAGTATGTGAAAGGGAGAGAGGGAGAGAGGTGAGTACAGTATGTGAAAGGGAGAGAGGGAGAGAGGTGAGTACAGTATGTGAAAGGGAGAGAGGTGAGTACAGTATGTGAAAGGGAGAGAGGTGAGTATAGTATGTGAAAGGGAGAGAGGTGAGTACAGTATGTGAAAGGGAGAGAGGGAGAGAGGTGAGTACAGTATGTGAAAGGGAGAGAGGTGAGTACAGTATGTGAAAGGGAGAGGGGGAGAGAGGTGAGTACAGTATGTGAAAGGGAGAGAGGTGAGTACAGTATGTGAAAGGGAGATATGGAGAGAGGTGAGTACAGTATGTGAAAGGGAGAGAGGGAGAGAGGTGAGTACAGTATGTGAAAGGGAGAGGGGGAGAGAGGTGAGTACAGTATGTGAAAGGGAGAGAGGTGAGTACAGTATGTGAAAGGGAGAGGGGGAGAGAGGTGAGTAAAGGGAGAGCATCTCATTGTCTAGTTCTTTCCTTATTCTCCCTTCTACACACGCTCACACACACACATTGTTATATTTGACCTTTAAGTCTTGTGCATGTGGTGAAGTCTCCATAATTATAGTCATTTGGAGGCAGAGTACACTGCTGTCTAAGAAACAACCACGCGACTCATCCACATTTACACACCTGACATAGCACGCACAGACAATACACACACACTACATACACATGCGCACACACACACACACACACACACACAAATACACGCATGCATGCACACGCACACGCAAACTCGGACACAGACACTACACACACATGCACACACACCTCTCGTTTCTACTCACAAAAATGTCAGTAAATGGCCAAAACAGTAACTTGAACTGAATTTGAATTGAAATCCTTTGAATTTAACAGACCTGCTACTTCAACCGTACTCATTCCACACATCCAATGAACATATTCGTGTTGAACCAACATTCTACAGCTCTGAACAGATGTTTCATTTCGTCGTACAGAGAGAGCCACAGTTTGTCCGAGTTTAGTCAGAGTTTGACCTGAGAAACGACATGCTTTTCTTCCCCCTCGCTACGTCTGTTCTACCCGGCGACAGCCGCTTCCTGTGTTTGTTATTGGAGGAGGAGGGGAGCCCTCACTGATAAAATAAAAACGGCCAGTACACACACAGCGCAGGGAAGCTAGCAGGACAGGCAAAGCATTCCTCTCTCTCTCTCTCTCTCTCTCTCACACACACACACACACACACACACACACACACACACACACACACACACACACACACACACACACACACACACACACACACACACACACACACACACACACACACACACACACACACACACACACACACACACACACGGGCAGCTAGTGGTGCTGGCAAAGCATTCCTCTCTCTCACACATCCACCACACACACACACGGAGAGAGAGAGAGACACAAGGGCAGCTAGTGGGGCTGGCAAAGCATTCCTCAATTTGACTCCTAGAGGACAATAAATAGAGGACAGAGAAGTAGAGAGAGAGGTTAAAAGAAGAAACAGACAGAGAAAGTGAGAGGTCACACAGAGGGGTCCAAATAACACACACAGTTATGCTGATCTCTAGAGAAATGTACTTTCGACAGAACAGAAGACAAAAAGAGCAGTTCAAACTACAGACCTGTACCATAATCAACCAACAGAGAGAGAGAGAGAGAGAGGGGTGGAGCAAAAACAAGGGAGAACAGTACAGTATACAGCAGTTGAGATTACTGTGAGTGTGCATTCAAATTCCTCCATCATCAAATCAAGCGCACCTCAAATACTTTTAAGTAGGTCTGGTTGGTATTGAGAGTTCCGAGGAGTAGTTCCATTGTATGGGATGCTTGGTGCCAACATAGAGGATAGTGCTGTGAACTAACTCATTGTATGGGATGCTTGGTGCTAACATAGAGGATAGTGCTGTGAACTAACTCATTGTATGGGGTGCTTGGTGCCAACATAGAGGATAGTGCTGTGAACTAACTCATTGTATGTGATGCTTGGTGCCAACATAGAGGATAGTGCTGTGAACTAACTCATTGTATGGGATGCTTGGTGCCAACATAGAGAATAGTGCTGTGAACTAACTCATTGTATGGGATGCTTGGTGCTAACATGGAGAATAGTGCTGTGAACTAACTCATTGTATGGGATGCTTGGTGCCAACATAGAGAATAGTGCTGTGAACTAACTCATTGTATGGGATGCTTGGTGCCAACATAGAGAATAGTGCTGTGAACTAACTCATTGTATGGGATGCTTGGTGCTAACATGGAGAATAGTGCTGTGAACTAACTCATTGTATGGGATGCTTGGTGCCAACATAGAGAATAGTGCTGTGAACTAACTCATTGTATGGGATGCTTGGTGCCAACATAGAGAATAGTGCTGTGAACTAACTCATTGTATGGGATGCTTGGTGCTAACATGGAGAATAGTGCTGTGAACTAACTCATTGTATGGAATGCTTGGTGCCAACATGGAGAACTCATTGTCAGCCAGGTCACCCGTGATACAAGTCAGTATTTGACGTCCATCCATGTCTGAGGACCTCAGGAGATGACATGGAAACCGATCACTAGGGACAACAATGAGCGCTGTTACCTTTAAGTAGGTTTGGATTTTGCTAGGGTGTTGTGGACGGGGATGGTGGATGGGTGTAAGCATCTGCCTCTGATTCTGCGTCTGATTCCAAAGGTTGCAAGTTTGAATCCAGCGATAGAAAGTTGTTTTAAGCCTGTTCCAAACCTTAACCCTTACCTTAACCATTCAGAGTTAATGTCTAACCTTAAGATTTCCGAGTTAATGTGTAAACTTAACCCTAATCTTCAAAATGTTGAGCTAAATGAAAAATCCACCCAAAACCACTCATTCCTTTAATTTACAGTGTTAAACAACACTAATATGTGAGAACAATATTTTTTGTGAACAAATGTTTCATTTTGGAGTTATAATAAGGTGGTAGCAACATGGAAAATCGTTGTGGAAATAAGCCCAAGTCGACTACAAAATCAAAATGCTATGCTCTCTCTATGGGCTGGCTGGCTAGCAAATGTAGCTACGCACAATAATACCACAGACAATATCAACATGTAAAGTAGTTAGTTAGCTGAAAAATCGGATTCTACAATCTCACCATGTTCAACCTGCAGAACGAAGTGCCTCACAGAGTGGAATCTGACATTCGCAACGGGAGATATACTTTTGAGCAGATGGGAAACATTGCCTACACTACGTCAATGGGCCATTAGCACGAACTTCGTCAACAAGAACTACAATACTACAAATAGTTTACGAGATGTGAGATAATTAACTTTCTATCTATAGTATCGTATAGCTTTGGAATCGTGACATTACGTACCTTCTAGGAAAATAGGCACGTTTCTTGGACCGTTTCTTGAGAAGGGATTTTGTGATGATTAGCTTAGCAACCGCGTGACGGCAGCATGACAACGTGAACGCAATTGGTTAACAGTCCGCTGGGAGGGGCGTTATACGTTCCTTCATTCATTGGATTCCTATCTCCTTTCTATAATAATATCTTTGGTAATGGCACCATGCAATGCACCCTGGACTAAAGAGGCAGACAAAAAAGGAAAAATGTGCTAGACCCTCCGTTAAATGACACATTTCTAGAAGTAGGAATATCGCAGAACTATGATCAACGGCTCATTGGAGAGACGACATCCTCCCGAGTTATGACATCGGCCGGTACGGAAATCCGACATGTATGATAGAAGCTTTCACCATGTAAAAGTGATATTCCTATTAACTTCCAGTGCAGTGAGAGAGACTTTATCATGGTGCTACGTCATACTGTACGGATTTCTGCCTGCTTTAACGTCAATCACTCAGATACACATGAAAACACAAAATTACCCAGGGAATCAATAGAACGTCACTCAGAGATGCACAAAAACAATGTGACATTTAAAATGGGTGTACCTTTCCTTTGAAATTTTACGTTTGAGAAAAATGGATGAACGTCTAATTCTGACGGGAGGTATAAATTGCTCATTTGTATGGGATGCTTGGTGCCAACATGGAGGAGAGTGCTGTGAACTAACTCTTATCTCGGGATCTGGGTGTTGCTGGCATTGTGGAGGAGGGGGAATCAAAGGACCAGTCATAGAATAACACTACAGCTTGCCAAAGACAAATACAAAACAGACTGAGAAAGAGGTAGGGGGAGAGAGAGAAGGAGAGGGACAGGGATAGAGGCAGAGGGAGAGAGGGAGAGAGTGAGAGAGGGAGGGAGGGAGGGAATGAGATGGAGAGGGAGAGAGAGAATGAGAGGGACAGGGAGGGAGATGGAGAGGGACAGTGAGAGAGAGGCAGAGAGAGAGGGAGGGAGGGAGATGGAGAGGGACAGTGAGAGAGAGGCAGAGAGAGAGGGAGGGAGGGAGATGGAGAGGGACAGTGAGAGAGAGGCAGAGAGAGAGAGAGGAAGGGAGGGAGATGGAGAGGGACGGGGACAGGGAGAGAGAAAATAAGAGGGATAGGGAGGGAGGGAGGGATCTCCACTGTAAAAAGCATCTAGACATGATCTCACATTTCTTTTAGACTGACATTAAGTTTTCAACAGCGGAGATTTGTAGAAACCTTGCTGTCTGTCTGTCTCTCCGACATTTGCAATACTGTTTCAATATTCAAATTCGATCTCCAACTGTCCAATAATAATGAATGTGTAGGGGTCGGGAGTCGGGACGAGAGAGAGGAAGGCGGCGTTTCTCAGCCAGTCAAAATCAAGAATCAGCTGGCATCATTTTTATGAATATATACAAAGAAATGTCAATTTCCCAGGTAAAACGAAGCTAGTTTGCAGTCTTTCCAGCTTCAGTTTGAAGTTATTGTGGTAGCTGTGTTGTTGGCTAGCTCCCCTGAACAACAGTGTCCTAACGAGAGAGCACATTTTCTATGCCAGGCGAAATCGTGCCTCATTAGCTCATTGTTATGGATGTATCCAAATAAATGTCTTAAAAAACAGCTTAAACAAATGCAGCTACTGTTGTTATTCTGTCTGCACTGTTTGACGTGACTGTAAATTGGCCGTAGTTGGCTAGCAAGGGATTAGAACGTTGCCAGCCAATATTTTTGGTTGACAATAATTCCATTACACAATTTCTGATTTATCACATGCCTTACCTTTAGTCTTCTGCATTAGTAAAAACAGGAAATTAATAACCTATCCCTCTACTGCCATTTATTACAATGAGACTGGTTTGGATTTCTCCCTGACCAAAATGGCTGCCATTATCCAACCATTCTGGAACTTTTATGGGTTTATGACATAACCCCTCTAGTAATTTAATAGGATCTCTATGATCCATACCACTACAGCTCCCTAAAATGAGATATCAGAACAACTGCTTTGAATGAAAACAAACTGTTTCCCATGCCAATAAAGCCCTTAAATTGAATTGAAAGAGAGAGAGAGAGAGAGAGAGAGAGAGAGAGAGAGAGAGAGAAAGGAACAAAGAGAGAGAGAGAAACAGACAGAAATACAGGGAACGAGACAGAGAGAAAAAGAGAGGAGAGCGATCCTAGCATCTCTGTGTCTCCGGGAGGCTCTGGTTTGGCTATGGACACCAAAAGTATGAACAACCCTGCATTTGAAGTTTCTATAAAGTTCAGCTTAAAATAGACCCAACAAAATTGGTTCAGGTTAGAGTTAGGGTTAAGGTTAGGAACCAACACCACATCTAAAGCTTACTACAAACTCTACGCAGACGCAAGATTCCGAGTATTGCAATGTCGTTTTTCCTCACAAGAGAGGCGGCTCCTTGTAATATGGTTCTGCATTCTACATACTTTTTTACTACCTGAAAAATGAGACACGTGTATCATTCTTTCTGCAGCCGTAGGGGCAGTGTTGTCACTTGGTTCCTTGATCTGATCTATAGGATATATAGGCTATTCATCAAAGTAGCCTATTTTGCATTGATAACCAAATATAATCTCAGTGACTGTTCAAACAGTACACCAAACAACAAGAATCCACCCAAAGAAGGTATTTTGTTTAAAAGTAATAACTAGTGATTACAGGCTATTGTGAAATGGTAGAACTTACTGTAGCCAACTAGCTAACCATGTGCTTTTTTCTCTGTGACCAAAATATGATGATGTTCTATTTTTTTGCTGATATGGGGATGAATACACAAGCAGCTTATCAAACTGGGATCATGTTTTAGGTTACACCGGCAAGTAGTGATTGATACCGGAGCTCAAATGCTCCAATGCAGTTTTCAAAGCATTACTGATACGACACAATGTATCAATGCTCGTTTCAAAGTATCATTATCACGTGATCAATGATGTCCGAAGCTTCATTTGATCACGTGGTTTTTCAAACCGTGTGTTTCAAAATGCGAGATTTCACTAATTTTGCCGTGGTTCCGATGCTTTCTTCGATTCAAAGTTGCTTTCAAACGCCGGCCTCTACTTGACACCGTACTTAGAATATAATTAGGATTTTTCATCCAGCATCACCTTAATGGTAGCTCAGCACATAGAGTTGGGGTCTCTGGGACTAGAACACTCAGAGACAGCAGGGAATATGGTCAAATCCCAGCAAAGGCATATTATTTGGAAAATAGTTGTGACACCACACATTCTGCACATTGATGTTCAAAACTTTTGATTTAGTAAAGTATAAGCTTCTATCCTAAATAATGCCAATAGATTCACAGTTAACAGAAAAAAAGGGATTCACAGCAAAAAAGGGAAGCATGATGGAAGGTGAGAACCTGCAACTGATAACAGGCTAAGCCTCGCAACTAACCACTTGCGCCACATAGAGTTGATATATTGTAGAATAAACTTCCATATGAAAATCAAACGCTGACCAGTAGATCTCACTAATGTGCATTGTGTTAAAAGCTCTGAGTATTTAACCATTTTTCGGTACCATTTTGTGAAAGCCACAGACTTCAGAAAGCCTCGGTTTCCCGTCACTAATGGAAAGTATAAGAATATTTGCCAGTGGGAAACTAAAAAGGCTAAAACCAGCTAGCCAGGCTAAAACCAGCTAGCCAGGCTAAAACCAGCTAGCCAGACTAAAACCAGCTAGCCAGGCTAAAACCAGCCAGCTAGCCAGACTAAAACCAGCTAGCCAGACTAAAACCAGCTAGCCAGGCTAAAACCAGCTAGCCAGGCTAAAACCAGCTAATCAGGCTAAAACCAGCTAGCCAGGCTAAAACCAGCTGGCTACTACTAGCAAGACAAGGCGACGCTTCCTTTCTTTCACAAAATGAAAAGACAAAATGCTATTGCCCCCTTGTGAATGGGAGTGGGACTGGTGAGTACAGCATGTTACCTAAAAGTGTCCACTACTCCAAAGATCCCACTCCACCCATGTGCACGCACCTAGATCAGTGGACTGAAGCTTGTAATAACCTTTTTCATTGTATTATTATTAACCCTCTTCGGAGGAAACATATATATATATATTTTTTACAGATTTTCTGCTACATATACATTTTACATATACATTTCACACACACATTTTGCAACACAGCTATTTGTAAGGTTAATTTTAAATTAATGTTGTCATTTTTTTAATCATTCCTGAACCTGTGACCAGAAACAAGCTACATAGGGGCAATAACATAATTAATTATCTAGTGATTCTGTCTCTTCGCAGCAAAATCTACAGAGTTGGAGGGCAGGTAGTTTGCCCCCGGTGATGCGTTGTGCAGACCTCACTGCCCTCTGGAGAGCCTTACGGTTGTGGGCGGAGCAGTTGCCGTACCAGGCGGTAAAAGTTTTTTTTTTTGCTTTTGGGAGACAAGCCGAATTTCTTCAGCCTTCTTCAACACTCTGTCTGTGTGGGTGGACCAATTTAGTTTGTCCGTGATGTGTACGCCGAGGAACTTAAAACTTTCTACCCTCTCCACTACTGTCCCGTCGATGTGGATAGGGGGGTGCTCGCTCTGCTGTTTCCTGAAATCCACGATCATCTCCTTTGTTTTGTTTACGTTGAGTGTGAGGTTATTATAGATTACTCGTTGGTTATTACTGCATTGTCGGAACTAGAAGCACAAGCATTTCGCTACACTCGCATTAACATCTGCTAACCATGTGTATGTGACAAATAAAATTTGATTTGATTTGATTTTGATTTGAGCTGAGACTGTTGCATGCCCCATATATATAGCATTCTGTTGGTGGCAAGAATTTTGCAGAATAATTTAAATTGAAAAACTCAAAGAGTTGAATCAAGTGTTGATTTTTGTACCAGTTCATAAACCATGTGCCATGGAATCGGTACAATGAAAATCTCTTCCCATTCATTTACAACCTGTATGGCCCAGCTGTCAACATTTTTGTCCTCAAATGAAACTGGAATATTTTTCTATTAATGCCAATTCCTTTCAGCCAATTAATATCTGTAATATATGGCAGGCTTGTAGTAACCTTAACAGTGACCTACACATCACTCAATCTAGATAGGCAAAAACCTGCAATGACTTCTGATTATTCCCATTGAATCAAATCAGATCAAATAGGTCAACATTTAATTCATCTCATTACTAGCTACTTTGCGCAAGAGGTTACCATTCACTAAACAAACGTCGTAAACTCTATCTCAGTGGTTACCAAACTGTGGTCCGGGGTACTGCAGGTGGTCTGCAGCACAGGAGGTTGGTGGAACCTTAATTGGGGAGGATGGGCTCATGGTAATGACTGGAGATGAATAGGTGGGATGGTATCAAATACATCCAACACATTGTTTCCATGTGTTTGATGCCATTCCATTGGCTCCATTACAGCCATTATTACGAGACTGTTCTTCCCTCAGCAGCCTCCTGTGGGACTGCAGGTGTTTTTTGATGTTGCTGATTGATACAAAAAATATATATTTTTTTTTCTTTAACAGGATTTTGGGAGTATTAATGGTATTATATGCAATATTATATTACTTTTCACAATGCAAATGGTTTATTATAACAATAGGCCTTTAAATTGTTACATTCACTGCTAAAATTAAGAAATAATTGACCGACAAGATATTATGTAAAAACAAATCCTGAGTGAATGGTGGTCCTCAAGGGACGTTGACGTTATTTGGTGGTCCTCAAGGGACGTTGACGTTATTTGGTGGTCCTCAAGGGACTTTGACGTTATTTGGTGGTCCTCAAGGGACTTTGACGTTATTTGGTGGTCCTCAAGGGACTTTGACATTATTTGGTGGTCCTCAAGGGACTTTGACGTTATTTGGTGGTCCTCAAGGGACTTTGACGTTATTTGGTGGTCCTCAAGGGAAGTTGACGTTATTTGGTGGTCCTCAAGGGAAGTTGACGTTATTTGGTGGTCCTCAAGGGACTTTGACGTTATTTGGTGGTCCTCAAGGGACGTTGACGTTATTTGGTGGTCCTCAAGGGACTTTGACGTTATTTGGTGGTCCTCAAGGGACGTTGACGTTATTTGGTGGTCCTCAAGGGACTTTGACGTTATTTGGTGGTCCTCAAGGGACGTTGACGTTATTTGGTGGTCCTCAAGGGACTTTGACGTTATTTGGTGGTCCTCAAGGGACTTTGACGTTATTTGGTGGTCCTCAAGGGACTTTGACGTTATTTGGTGGTGCTCAAGGGAAGTTGACGTTATTTGGTGGTCCTCAAGGGACGTTGACGTTATTTGGTGGTCCACAAGGGACTTTGACATTATTTGGTGGTCCTCAAGGGACTTTGACGTTATTTGGTGGTCCTCAAGGGAAGTTGACGTTATTTGGTGGTCCACAAGGGACTTTGACGTTATTTGGTGGTCCAGAAAGGAAAGGGTTGGGAACCGTTGCACACCCCATTTAGCTTAGGCTACATGATTTTAAAATAGAACTGAAATAATTTAACTTTTTTTTCTCCAGAGTGATCATTTGACATGAATACATCCCGATCCATGGAAGCTGAGTGGTTTTGAGGAATCTGACGGTTGCCCGCAGGTAGTTTATTCTCGCCTGCCTCGGGATCAAGGTGTGGGAGTCCATCATTACACTTGCGCGCGATTTTAAGGAATGCAAACATGTTCTAAAATATATTTGCTGCTCACCTTTCCATTTTGTCAAATAGCAAACTCCCTCTTCCTCTCCCTCCCTCTCTCTCTCTCCATCTCTCTCTCTCTCTCGCACACACACACTCTGTTACTTTTGAGCTTCTACCCCCTCATCTTTTAGTCAATTCCTTGCTTCTGGAGAGAGTTGACTGTTCCGACACCGTTGGCACTCACGGGCTGGGTCACTATAATCGCTGGCTGATAGGGGCAAGGAAAATAGGCTACATAAATACATACATTCATAAATGTCATGACAATTATCAGTTTGACTTTTCTCTCAAGAAAAACCGACGCACTGACATCCTAAATAAGGAGAAAATCTCAGACCATCCAATTGAGTTGGAGATTATAGATTCATTTTTGAACTGAAGGTAAGATGACACGATGATTGTAAAACCAATATTTTTTATTTGTTTAGGAAAATAGGCTATTTTACTTGGGTGCAAATAAATGTGGGTATGTTTTGTTGATGCTAGAACACTATTATGTAAAGGAAAGTTGAGTTGAGTAACATATTTTCAACATTGCAGTCCGAATTGGGTAGATCATTCCCAATGCTATGGATACATACAATTTTGTTCATTTTCCTGTGGTGTAACGTTTTAGCTTACACTACATACAACCTGCTGCGCCGTTCGTTCCGTGGCGTGCCTCCTGCATCAGACACTCAAACGAATATGATGTATTATGATCTAGAATGCTCTGTCAGTTATGTTCAATAGATGGCGCCACGGAGCGGTGTAGAATTTATGAACGTTGTGTCTTTAGTATTATAGATAATTATAAGGACCTTGGGCGCTCACCCCGTTTACCCTCAAGACCATTGGACTCAGATCGAAGTTTATTTTTTCCCCATTCCCCAGAGCTTTCTTTTTTATCTCTCCTTTCGGCGCACTCTGATTGTGGTATTTATAGCTGGGATTTTTATGCCCTACAGGCATCATCATTTTGAGAGAATAATTGCAGTCAAACGTGCCAATCAAGTGAGCCCGCTATGGTGCTACCCTGTAACTCCGTCAACGACCTTTAAGAGACTGCCCTCTGTCTTTAACCCACTGTTGAATATGTTTTTAGTTTTTAGATGGTCTTCTGATGGATTTTGTATGATTTTGTGGGATGGCATTATAATTGTTGTTGCCATTTGTTGTTGTTTCATTGAATTATCTCTGTGTGCTGGTGTTTGGCTTACATGTGTGTGCCCATGTGCCAGTCTGTGTATGTGGCATTAGCAACAGGTGGTGATTCCTTGTCTGACCTCATTCTGTCTCACGTTGATGACATCATGTCCAGCTCTATGGTTTAATGCCACATGGCCTACCACATATAAGGGCCCCATTTATACCAACCCATTTAACTCTGAGTCACTGTGGATACAGGGACACATCTCAAAGGAGGAGTAGGTCTACTCTAATACCAATGGTTTGACACTATGTCATGTCAAATTAATTGACTGCCTCTGTATCTGCCGTCAGCCAGTCTGTCTGGTCTGGTCTGTCTGTCTGTGCCCCCTTTCACCTTCACCCGTGGGCCACATGGTTATAAGTTGGTGGTATATGAAGAGAGATAGTGAATGCTGTTTAATCTAAGCCATAATTGGACTTGTGGTGTCTGGGGTTTTAGTGAGAGGAAGCCTAGCCTATTGGGTTTTATTGAAAAGGAAGCCTAGCTTATTGGGTTTTATTGAAAAGGAAGCCTAGCCTATTGGGTTTTATTGAAAAGGAAGCCTAGCCTATTGGGTTTTATTGAAAAGGAAGCCTAGCCTATAGGGTTTTATTGAAAAGGAAGCCTAGGCTATTGGGTTTTATTGAAAAGGAAGCCTAGCCTATTGGGTTTTATTGAAAAGGAAGCCTAGCCTATAGGGTTTTATTGAAAAGGAAGCATAGCCTATTGGGTTTTATTGAAAAGGAAGCCTAGCCTATTGGGTTTTATTGAAAAGGAAGCCTAGCCTATTGGGTTTTATTGAAAAGAAAGCCTTGCCTATAGGGTTTTCAGTAGGATAACTATACCCTTGCCTTGGTTACAACCAGGGTTTTGAAGTCTGTCAATCAAGCCTGTTTTTCATGTGCCACTCTGATATAAATGTGTATTCAGGGTTTTCACAGTGTAGTCCTACAGTACAGCCAAGATAAATGTTTACCAGGAGCCTGGGGCCTATGTTCTGTTTCGTTCTGATTTGAACTAGTTAGGCCTGTGATCTTCTCTACATAGCTCTGTGTTCGTATAGTGTAGTTAGGCCTGGTCTCAGCTGTGTTTAGCTGGTTACCACATCCAAGCCTGGCGGCAGCAGAAAAGCTGCCAGAGAAATCCTTTTTTAGGGACACCAGTCACCAAATTACAGCTGCAGGCCTAGTTAACTCCACCCGAGCTCCCTGTCCCAGACCCGCCTAGTGGGTGCTAGCAGTCAGGGCTGGTTGTGTGTGTCTGTGTGTGTTAAAGGCTTCCCATCCTAAACATTTCAGAACAGTTTGTGCATATATTATGACAACATTTTCTGACGTTTTGTTTTTGTTTTGGCCTTCAGCAAGGGTTTTTTCGTCTGTTCGTGAACACTACATTTTTTCTTGAGGCAAGCCGAAGTTCGGAAGCCGAAGTCTGTGCCGCTTCGTCGGTGATTGGTCAACAGTAGGGATTCTTCAATTATGTGTTTGTTGTCATTCAACGATAGACGACTCATTTTCATGCACATTTTTTCACTTGAGAAATACTGCACCAAACATCCTAGTTAGATGTAAAATTGCGTGGCTAAGATTTTCTCTGCAAAAATGTCAAAATGAAGTACTGTTGACGCTTTTTTCTCGTTTTTCAAGCGAAGGTCTTTTAAGGGTGTATGGGAACACAGTGGTGGTGGCATGGAAGGGGGACACAGCATGAGGAAATGAGAGGAGTGAGGACCGGAGAGAAAAAGAAAAGAAGTGTTGAGAAAGAGAACCGAGGGCAATTTAAAAGTGCTGCCGAACAGCCCAAAGTTAGCCCTGATTAAGCTTTTCATGCCAACTCAGCATGCTGTGTCTCACGCCCTGCCTCCTCCATATGATATTAATAGGCTGTGAGTGTTGACGTGGCCAGAGCCAATACACCATTATTCCACTTCTAGCAGTCAGTTGTTGGCAACCCCTCCTGTCCCACCTTGCCTTGCAGGACTGCCAGTACAATGAATGGAGGAGAGGTTGATTGGTTCATAATGTGCATGTTGAACTTCTTGACACAGTTATCTGCAATCCTGGTATTGGAGACCTACAGGGTGTGCAGGCTTTTGTTACAGCCGAGCACTTACACACCTGATTCAATCAGTTAAGGTGTTAGTTAAATCTCATTTGTGTTTTCCTATACATGCCATTTGTTGTGCAGATCCAGCTATACTCTATGTCCTAATCTCAAATGAATTAGCAAGGCACTGTATCTTGTTGGGGGAATGTCTGACAAGCTTTGATTCTGGAGGGAATTTAACGAGGTCTCTTTAGCTTCAGTCAGCAGATGATGTGTGGTACTCCCTCTTTCTAGCCTCTCTGTAGTGGGGGTGCGTGTTGGTTTTATGTCGAGAGTGGTTGTCAGAGTGGTTGTCATGTGGGAATCTCACTGACTGGGAAGCCATTGTGGTGGATGGGAGCGTTGACATGCAACACTTGCTTGATGGATTGTTCATATAGGAAATGTAAAGATATGTGTAGACTGGGTTGTGTTTGGTGTGTGGGAAACTTAAACATCCAATGACCATGCTGGAGACATGAGATACTCAAAGCTATCACTGGCTTCCTTTTTTGTCTCAGATGTTAGTCCTTGCCCTTTTCCCTCTCTATTGCTCTGTCTCTGCCCCCCCCTCTCTGTGTCTCTGTCCTATTTCCTCCCTCTCTCTCTCTTTCTCTTTCTCTCTCTCTGTCCTCTTTTCCCTCTCTCGATCTCTCTCTCCCACCTCTCTCTGTCTCTGTCCTATTTCCCCCCCCCCCTCTCTCTCTTTCTCTCTCTGTCTCTGTCCTATTTCCCCCCTCTCTCTCTCTTTCTCTCTCTGTCTCTGTCCTATTTCCCCCCCCCTCTCTCTGTCCTCTTTTCCCTCTCTATCAATTCAATTCAAGGGGCTTTATTGGCATGGAAAACATGTTTACATTGCCAAAGCAAGTGAAAGTTCCAAAAGAATAAAGACAGTTCAAATGTCATATTATGTCTATATACAGTGTTGTAATGCTGTGCAAATAGTTAAAGTACAAAAGGGAAAATACATAAACTCTCTCTGTCTTCCTTTTCACTAATTTCTATCTTCTCACCATGATTGTTGTAATAAAACAAATGACAGGAGAGGAGAGGAGAGAAAAATAAAATGAGAGAATGAGGGAGAAGGAGAGACAGACAGACAGACAGACAGACAGACAGACAGACAGACAGACAGACAGACAGACAGACAGACAGACAGACAGACAGACAGACAGACAGACAGACAGACAGACAGACAGACAGACAGACAGACAGACAGACAGACAGACAGAGAGTAGAAGTATAGAGTGAGGTGGAGGGAAGTCCCCCACTAGTGTCTAGGGCATATGGGTTTATACCTGTTAGAATCAAACAAACAACCTCAGACACAGAACACAAAATGTAGACATAACCATGATGATAGACGCTTAGACAAGGAGGGGAATTCCAGATGTGTGTGTGTGTGTGTGTGAGAGAGAGAGAGAGAGAGAGAGAGAGAGAGAGAGAGAGAGAGAGAGAGAGAGAGAGAGAGAGAGAGAGAGAGAGAGAGAGAGAGAGAGAGAGAGAGAGAGAGAGAGAGAGAGAGAGAGAGAGAGAGAGAGAGAGAGAGAGAGAGAGAGAGAGAGAGAGAGAGAGAGAGAGAGAATGAATATATATATATATATAAGGGTTACTGGGTTAGAGAATCCCAGTAAAAAGGATCCCTGACAATCCAGAGACATAAACACCCAGGAAACAGCTAATGCTTTTCCATGATGCAGACTGGCCAGGATCCTGGATGTCAAAAAACCCAACTCTGCAGTCTGGTCAAATTGGTAAAAATAGCAGCCAAATTATACCATACTGCTGAAAAAAACATGGCTGGCTTGGCCTGGACAATGGAATGTAGAGGGACGGTAGACTAACAGAAACTTAGATACCCAGCAGGACACATTCAGCGCCCATTCAGATGATCTTACTATAGGAAAAGTGGGAACTGAAAGAAGATATAGAAAGGGGATACCTAGTCACACAACTGAATGCATTCAACTGAAATGTGTGTGTCTGTGTACCATGGATAATTTAGCTAATTGATTTAGAATTTTAGGACCCCTTTAGGTATCCCCCAAAAATATGACAAAATATTTGATCAAATACTTAATTTGGCCTTTACTACTATAGCCAATAGAAATGCATTGTATACCAAATTCATAAATGGCAAAAAAAAGACAGTCAAAAAATAAATCATAAGGAATAAGGTTTTGAAGTGTCTGTCCTATATCTAGGAGATATAAGAAAGCCCATTAAATATTTTGGTTTTTTTGGACACATTATCTCCATTCTTCCATGTGTTTGTATGGGTTACCTTCAGACCAGTCCCATGACACGTAGGTCGTAGAGCAAAACGGAGAACGACATTGTGTTCGTTAGAGTCTCTCCTTTGCATAGAGTGGTCATAATAGTTTGCCAAACTACAGACGTTTTCGTGAGAAGACCGATTTTTGGGATGTCTCATGGTCTGACAAAGATCGTTGTGGCTCGGCCACCTTCCACCGCAAATGGGGAAGTCCGACATAGGCGGATGCTGTGGATTGAGACACAGACCATACAAAACACGGATATCTCTAGCTTAAACTAGCTTTTATTTTTTTTATGTTACTTAAACTGACGGACGGGTGCGTCAATAGATTCTTTAGGATTAATTGACATCTTCAGCACCCGGGGAGCAGTTGTTGTTGGGGGTTAACTGAGTGTTTCTGGGTAAGTCTCTAAGAACTTTCCACACCTGGATTGTGCAACATTTTCCCATTATTCTGTTCAAAGTTCTTCAAGCTCTGTCAATTTTTTTGTTGGTCATTGCTAGAGAACCTTTTTCAGTCTTGCCATAGATTTTCAAGTAGATTTATGTCAAAACTGTAACTCGGCCACTCAGGAACATTCACTGTCTTCTTGGTAAGCAACTCTAGTGTAGATTTGACCCTGTGCTTTAGATTATTGTCCTGCTGAAAGGTGAATTCATCTCCCAGTGTCTGAACCAGGTTTTCCTCTGGGATTTTGCCTGTGCTTAGCTCCACACCATTTATTTTTTATCCTGAAAACTCCCTAGTCCTTACCGATTACAAGTATACCGATAACATGATGCAGCCACCACTATGCTTGTAAAGCGGTTTCTTTCCTCTCCGGCAACTGAGTATTGAAGGGCGCCTGTATCTTTGTTGTGACTGGATGTATTGATACACCATCCAAAGTGTAATTAACACCTTCGCCATACTCAAAGGGATATTCAGTGTCTGCTCTTTACATTTTTACTCATCTACCAATAGGTGCCCTTCTTTGCCAGGCATTGGAAAAGCTTCCTGGTCTTTGTGGTTGAATCTGTGCTTGAAATTCACTGCTCAACTGAGGGACCTTACAGATAATTGTATGTGTGGGTTACAGAGATGAGGTAGTTATATTAAAATCATGTTAAACACTATTATGGTAGACAGAGTGAGTCCATGCAACGCATTATGTGACTTGTTATGCACATTTTTACTCCTGAACTTATTTAGGTTTGCCATAACTAAGGAATTGAATACTTATTGACTCAAGACATTTCAGCTTTTCATTTTTTATTAATTAGTAAAAATGTCTAAAAACATATGTCAAGGTGTGTCTAAAGGCGAAGTCAGGTGCAAGAGAGCAGAGTATAATAAATAAAGCGCACTTTATTAAAGTTCCAAAACGGGAGCACAACAAAACAAACGTGCTCAAAAACACGGAACAATAAAGTAAAGCGCTAAAGAACATCGTATGACATGAAAACAATACACACAAAACATGATGGGAAACAGAGGGTTAAATACAAGTAGATTGATTGGGGAAATGAAAACCAGGTGTGTATGAAAACCAGACAAGACAAATGGATACATGAAAAATGGAGCGGCGATGGCTAGAAAGCCGGTGACATCGATCGCCGAACGCCACCCAAACAAGGAGAGGAGCCGACTTTGGTGGAAGTCGTGACAAGATAATACATTATGGGGTATTGTTTGTAGGGCAGTGACCAAACATATAAATTGAATCCATTTTAAATTCAGGCTATAACACAAAAAAAAATTGAAGTCATTCGGAAAGTATTCAGACCCCTTGAGTTTTTCCACATTTTGTTACGTTACAGCCTTATTCTAAAATTGATTAAATATTTGTTTCCCTCATCAATCTACACACAATACCTATTAATGACAAAGAAAAAACGTATTTATTTTTATTTTTTTTACTCATTAATAAAAATTGAAAAGCTGAAATATCACATTTACATAAGTATTCAGATCCTTTACTCAGCCTCAAGTCTTCTTGGGTAAGACGCTACAGGCTTGGCACCTGTATTTGGTGAGTTTGAAAGTTTTTCTCTGTATATCCTCTCAAGCTCTGTCAGGTTGGATGTGGAGCATCGCTGCAGTTATTTCCAGGTCTCTCCAGAGATGTTTGATCATGTTCAAGTCCGGGCGTTGGCTGGGCTACTCAAAGACATTCAGAGACTTGTCCCGAAGCCACTCATGCGTTGTCTTGGCTGTGTGCTTGCTTATGGTGGTTGTCCTGTTGGAAGGTGAACCATCGCCCAGTCTGAGGTCCTGAGCGCTCTAGAGCAGGTTTTCTTCAAGGATCTCTCTGTACTTTGCTTCGTTCATCTTTCCCTTGATCCTGACTAGTCTCCCAGTCCCTGCTGCTGAAAAACATCCCCCCACATGATGCTGCCACCACCATGCTTCATCATTGGGATGGTGCCAGGTTTCCTCCAGACGTGACGCTTGGCATTCAGGCCAAACATTTTAATCTTGGTTTCATCAGACCATAGAATCTTGTTTCTCATGGTCTGAGAGTCCTTTAGGTGCTTTTGGCAAACTCCAAGCGGGCTGTCGTGCCTTTTAGTGAGGAGTGGCTTCCGTCTGGCCACTCTACCATAAGGGCCGATTGGTGGAGTGCTGCAGAGATGGTTGTTCTTCTGTAAGGTTCACCCATCTCTACGGAGGAACTCTGTAGCTCTGTCAGAGTGACCATCGAGTTCTTGGGTACCTCCCTGACCAAGGCCATTCTCCCCTGGTTGCTCAGTTTGTGCGGGCGGCCAGCTCTAGGAAGAGTCTTGGTGGTTCCAAACTTTTTCCATTTAAGAATGATGAAGGCCACTGTGTTCTTGGGGACCTTCAATGCTGCAGACATTTTTTGGTACCCTTCCCCAGATCTGTGCCTCGACACATTCCTGTCCTGGAGCTCTACGGACAATTCCCTCGACCTCATGGCTTGGTTTTTGCTCTGACATGTACTGTCAACTGTTGATAGGTACCTTACTGTTAGAAACACAAGCATTTTGCTGCATCTGCGATACTATCTGCACATCTGTGCACGCAACCAATAAACTTTGATTTGATTCTATTTTTTTATTTGATCAGGGTAAAGGGGAGATGTATGAAAGCGGGACAGCTATTCCTGTTGCACTCTCTATGTTTGTCTTAGAGGTGCTGTGGTGTGCGAGGAAAAGAAAGGGAAGACTAGAGGAAGGAATGACGATGATGAGAGAGAGGGTGTATGGAAGAGAGAGGGGAGAGAGGGAGGGTGTATGTGAGAAAGAGAGGACGAGAGAGGGAGAGAGAGACGAGAGAGAGAGATGGAGCCCTAATTGTACGAGTGATCTTCTGAATAACACGGGGAGGCTTTTTTATCAGCGCTCACAAACGTCCCTGACTCAAACCAAACCATTAACTTTCATCTTCAGAGGACCAGCTCTTATCTCAATGAACATTAAGACACAACAGGAACAACTTTCACACTCTGTTTAAACAACGTCTATTCCAGATTAGATCAACTTAATTTAATTGAAATGACGTGGAAACAACGTTGATTCAACCAGTGTTTGCCTAGTGGGGCGTCTGTCAGACAATATCATTATCTCTCTGCGGACATCTGCGACTATTTGGCATGACGTATTCCTGATACTGCATATCCTCTCAACTTTTTCTCGTGTTTGTTTACAGTTTGTCTTTTTGAAATCAGAGCCTAATGGTGTTCTGGTGTACGATCCTAAGATATAGATGTGGTCAGATGTTAGTGTTGAGTTGATGCGTGTGCGTACAGTGTTTGTTTTTGACTTCCTCTTGAGTGTGTATAAATACATACACCACAGATGTACACAGTCCCCTAGGACTACCGTATACAGCCATCTGGTTAATGATATTCAACAGACCTCGGAGAGGGAGTAGGCCGAGGTAGAAGTTGGACATAGCCAGTGAGGTCAGATCCATCTCCCTGGTTCAGGTTGGTAAAAGTTAGGATTTAGGGTAAGGTTGTGAATAGGGGAAACTTCTAACTTGAGCTAGTTTCAACCTTGCTTATGAATTGTAACCTCTCTGTATTTAAGACTATGGGCTCCCTCTGCCAAGAGGTCTGGTTCAAGCCTCTATCCAGCTGTTCCTCTCAGCCACTACATAATCACATCCCTTGCATTCAATCTCTATATCTCTGAATCACAAGAAACATAAAGACAGGCATTTAAGTGTATGATGACTGAAAGAAAACAGCCACATGAAGTATGTGGTCTGTCCAGCTGTGGTGTCTTAGTGGTCAGTCTGTTATTCAAGAATTAAGTCTTCAGTTTGAGGCATTGTGAGTTCCTCGACTTCACTCTAAGCATTATCATGTCTTTTGAATTCTTCTTGAAAGCGCATTTCCGGCGTGGCTGGAAACGGCAACGGCAAGGAAACGGCAAGCACAGGTTAGAGAGACTGGAAGAGCTTGAACGGCATGTCCCGAGGGTTGGGCTCGGGGATGGGGAGGCACTGGCGTGTATATAAACACACACACACACACACACATGAACCTGACTGGGTAACCAGGACATCTGGTGCCACTCTTTTTAGCACACTCTCCTGCTCTCTCGTTTTCTCTCTTTCTCCGTCCCTATCTCCATCTCTCACTTTCTTCCTCTCTTCAGCTCCAATTCTGTATCGCTTTCTCTCCATTTATCCCTTTCTGACAATTTCTCCCTCCCTCCCTCCCTCCCTCCCTCCCTCCCTCCCTCCCTCCCTCCCTCCCTCCCTCCCTCCCTCCCTCCCTCCCTCCCTCCCTCCACGTCTAAGTTGATGTCTAACCCCTAGTGGTTAGGCAAGGTCAGTGCAGGTTTACAAAAGATCCCAAGACACTTATTACAACATTATGGTTAGGAATAATTTTGTTGTGTAGTATTTGGGCCTAGGGTTATGGTAATTGTTTCTTATGATTTGTGGTTAGAGTTAGAGTGAGAAAGGATCTTCTACTGGGGTGATGGCAGGAAGGAGCTTCTACTGCTGTAGACTGGGGTGATGGCAGGAAGGAGCTTCTACTGCTGTAGACTGGGGTGATGGCAGGAAGGAGCTTCTACTGCTGTAGACTGGGGTGATGGCAGGAAGGAGCTTCTACTGCTGTAGATTGGGGTGATGGCAGGAAGGAGCTTCTACTGCTGTAGACTGGGGTGATGGCAGGGTGTAGCTTCTACTGCTGTAGACTGGGGTGATGGCAGGAAGGAGTTTCTACTGCTGTAGACTGGGGTGATGGCAGGAAGGAGCTTCTACTGCTGTAGACTGGGGTGATGGCAGGAAGGAGCTTCTACTGCTGTAGACTGGGGTGATGGCAGGGTGGAGCTTCTACTGCTGTAGACTGGGGTGATGGCAGGGTGGAGCCTCTACTGCTGTAGACTGGGGTGATGGCAGGAAGGAGCTTCTACTGCTGTAGACTGGGTTGATGGCAGGGTGGAGCTTCTACTGCTGTGGACTGGGGTGATGGCAGGGTGGAGCTTCTACTGCTGTAGACTGGGGTGATGGCAGGGTGGAGCTTCTACTGCTGTAGACTGGGGTGATGGCAGGGTGTAGCTTCTACTGCTGTAGACTGGGGTGATGGCAGGAAGGAGCTTCTACTGCTGTAGACTGGGGTGATGGCAGGGTGGAGCTTCTACTGCTGTAGACTGGGGTGATCGCAGGAAGGAGCTTCTACTGCTGTAGACTGGGGTGATGGCAGGGTGGAGCTTCTACTGCTGTAGACTGGGGTGATGGCAGGGTGGAGCTTCTACTGCTGTAGACTGGGGTGATGGCAGGAAGGAGCTTCTACTGCTGTAGACTGGGGTGATGGCAGGGTGGAGCTTCTACTGCTGTAGACTGGGGTGATGGCAGGGTGTAGCTTCTACTGCTGTAGACTGGGGTGATGGCAGGGTGGAGCTTCTACTGCTGTAGACTGGGGTGATGGCAGGGTGGAGCTTCTACTGCTGTAGACTGGGGTGATGGCAGGGTGGAGCTTCTACTGCTGTAGACTGGGGTGATGGCAGGGTGGAGCTTCTACTGCTGTAGACTGGGGTGATGGCAGGGTGTAGCTTCTACTGCTGTAGACTGGGGTGATGGCAGGGTGTAGCTTCTACTGCTGTAGACTGGGGTGATGGCAGGGTGGAGCTTCTACTGCTGTAGACTGGGGTGATGGCAGGGTGTAGCTTCTACTGCTGTAGACTGGGGTGATGGCAGGGTGGAGCTTCTACTGCTGTAGACTGGGGTGATGGCAGGGTGGAGCTTCTACTGCTGTAGACTGGGGTGATGGCAGGGTGTAGCTTCTACTGCTGTAGACTGGGGTGATGGCAGGGTGGAGCTTCTACTGCTGTAGACCCTGATGGCAGGGTGGAGCTTCTACTGCTGTAGACTGGGGTGATGGCAGGGTGGAGCTTCTACTGCTGTAGACTGGGGTGATGGCAGGGTGGAGCTTCTACTGCTGTAGACTGGGGTGATGGCAGGGTGTAGCTTCTACTGCTGTAGACTGGGGTGATGGCAGGGTGGAGCTTCTACTGCTGTAGACTGGGGTGATGGCAAGGTGGAGCTTCTACTGCTGTAGACTGGGGTGATGGCAGGGTGTAGCTTCTACTGCTGTAGACTGGGGTGATGGCAGGGTGGAGCTTCTACTGCTGTAGACCCTGATGGCAGGGTGGAGCTTCTACTGCTGTAGACTGGGGTGATGGCAGGGTGGAGCTTCTACTGCTGTAGACTGGGGTGATGGCAGGGTGGAGCTTCTACTGCTGTAGACTGGGGTGATGGCAGGGTGGAGCTTCTACTGCTGTAGACTGGGGTGATGGCAGGGTGTAGCTTCTACTGCTGTAGACTGGGGTGATGGCAGGGTGTAGCTTCTACTGCTGTAGACTGGGGTGATGGCAGGGTGGAGCTTCTACTGCTGTAGACTGGGGTGATGGCAGGGTGGAGCTTCTACTGCTGTAGACTGGGGTGATGGCAGGGTGGAGCTTCTACTGCTGTAGACTGGGGTGATGGCAGGGTGAAGCTTCTACTGCTGTAGACTGGGGTGATGGCAGGGTGGAGCCTCTACTGCTGTAGACTGGGGTGATGGCAGGAAGGAGCTTCTACTGCTGTAGACTGGGTTGATGGCAGGGTGGAGCTTCTACTGCTGTAGACTGGGGTGATGGCAGGGTGGAGCTTCTACTGCTGTAGACTGGGGTGATGGCAGGGTGGAGCTTCTACTGCTGTAGACTGGGGTGATGGCAGGAAGGAGCTTCTACTGCTGTAGACTGGGGTGATGGCAGGGTGGAGCTTCTACTGCTGTAGACTGGGGTGATGGCAGGGTGGAGCTTCTACTGCTGTAGACTGGGGTGATGGCAGGGTGTAGCTTCTACTGCTGTAGACTGGGGTGATGGCAGGAAGGAGCTTCTACTGCTGTAGACTGGGGTGATGGCAGGAAGGAGCTTCTACTGCTGTAGACTGGGGTGATGGCAGGGTGGAGCTTCTACTGCTGTAGACTGGGGTGATGGCAGGGTGGAGCTTCTACTGCTGTAGACTGGGGTGATGGCAGGAAGGAGCTTCTACTGCTGTAGACTGGGGTGATGGCAGGAAGGAGCTTCTACTGCTGTAGACTGGGGTGATGGCAGGGTGGAGCTTCTACTGCTGTAGACTGGGGTGATGGCAGGAAGGAGCTTCTACTGCTGTAGACTGGGGTGATGGCAGGGTGGAGCTTCTACTGCTGTAGACTGGGGTGATGGCAGGAAGGAGCTTCTACTGCTGTAGACTGGGGTGATGGCAGGAATGAGCTTCTACTGCTGTAGACTGGGGTGATGGCAGGAAGGAGCTTCTACTGCTGTAGACTGGGGTGATGGCAGGGTGTAGCTTCTACTGCTGTAGACTGGGGTGATGGCAGGGTGGAGCTTCTACTGCTGTAGACTGGGGTGATGGCAGGGTGGAGCTTCTACTGCTGTAGACTGGGGTGATGGCAGGGTGTAGCTTCTACTGCTGTAGACTGGGGTGATGGCAGGAAGGAGCTTCTACTGCTGTAGACTGGGGTGATGGCAGGAAGGAGCTTCTACTGCTGTAGACTGGGGTGATGGCAGGGTGGAGCTTCTACTGCTGTAGACTGGGGTGATGGCAGGAAGGAGCTTCTACTGCTGTAGACTGGGGTGATGGCAGGAAGGAGCTTCTACTGCTGTAGACTGGGGTGATGGCAGGGTGTAGCTTCTACTGCTGTAGACTGGGGTGATGGCAGGAAGGAGCTTCTACTGCTGTAGACTGGGGTGATGGCAGGGTGTAGCTTCTACTGCTGTAGACTGGGGTGATGGCAGGGTGTAGCTTCTACTGCTGTAGACTGGGGTGATGGCAGGGTGTAGCTTCTACTGCTGTAGACTGGGGTGATGGCAGGAAGGAGCTTCTACTGCTGTAGACTGGGGTGATGGCAGGGTGGAGCCTCTACTGCTGTAGACTGGGGTGATGGCAGGGTGGGTGGGTAACATTCCTGGTTAGCTCAACTAGCAGCAGGAGGAGTATGTGTGCTCAGCAATGACATCATGGAGTCTGGCTCTGCACCCACAGACACATTCAGTAACACGCACGCACGCACGCACGCACGCACGCACGCACGCACGCACACACACACACATACAGACACACACAGACACACACACACACACACTCTGCTGTTTTCCTGACTGGATGAATGGACGAAGTGTTTGACTCCGGAGTTCATGGTTTCACATTTTCCTCCATTTGGGCTGTAGAGCATTTATTTGGTCAGACACACCCCTTCTGTATTTGGGGAGGGGGGGGGGGGGGTGGTCAGAGGGAAACATACTGTGACACACTCTGTCCCAAAGGCTAAGGATGATCTTTCTCTGTCCATCCTCTCAATATGGATGTATTTATTGGCAGGTGCAACCGACTGCTTAGGCTCTCTCCACCCTTCCTCCTCCTACTTTCTTTCCGGACTTTTTGATGGGTTTATGCTGGCTTGATTTTTATTTTCCTCTCCTCACTCTCTCCTCTGCAGGTGTGGTTGTTAGGAGCACACCCTGTCTGGGTCAGCCACCCATAGCAGCCGGGGCATGCGGCTGCAGAGCCAGTATAGCCAGTGGAGTGTATTTAGGTTTGACCGAATCACGGTGCAGAGTAGGCGGAGCAGTGTGTTGCTTTCTGACAGCCAAGTAGCCATCTGCCCTCACTACCAGGACAATAAAGAGAGACGCCACACTCACAGGACAGCAACTGGATTTCATTAATTTACTTTGTTATTACAGTGCCATTCAATATCTATGTCGTCATGTCTTGGTGACATATGCGAAAATGGTCTGTTACTGTACCACAGTGTATGTAATATGTACAGCACCAGTCCATTTTTTTTCTTCTATTTTCTACATTGTGGAATAATAGTGAAGACATCAAAACTATTAAATAACACATATGGAATCATGTAGTAACAAAAAAAGTGTTAAACATATCAAAATATATTTCAGATTTTAGATTCTTCAGAGTAGCCAGCATCACAATCTCTCTCTCTCTCTCTCTAGGTGTGTTTTTAACTCTCTCTCTCTAGGTGTGTTTTTAACTCTCTATTTATAGGTGTGTTTTTAACTCTCTATTTATAGGTGTGTTTTTAACTCTCTCTCTCTCTAGGTGTGTTTTTAACTCTCTCTCTCTAGGTGTGTTTTTAACTCTCTATTTATAGGTGTGTTTTTAACTCTCTCTCTCTCTAGGTGTGTTTTTAACTCTCTCTCTCTAGGTGTGTTTTTAACTCTCTATTTATAGGTGTGTTTTTAACTCTCTCTCTAGGTGTGTTTTTAACTCTCTCTCTCTCTCTAGGTGTGTTTTTAACTCTCTCTCTCTAGGTGTGTTTTTAACTCTCTATTTATAGGTGTGTTTTTAACTCTCTCTCTCTAGGTGTGTTTTTAACTCTCTCTCTCTAGGTGTGTTTTTACTCTCTATTTATAGGTGTGTTTTTAACTCTCTCCTAATAGGTGTATTTTTAACTCTCTCTCTCTATGTGTGTTTTTAACTCTCTCTCTGTAGGTGTGTTTTTAACTCTCTATTTATAGGTGTGTTTTTAACTCTCTTAATAGGTGTATTTTTAACTCTCTCTCTCTATGTGTATTTTTAACTCTCTATTTAAAGGTGTGTTTTTAACTCTCTATTTATAGGTGTGTTTTTAACTCTCTCTCTCTCTCTCTCTCTAGGTGTGTTTTTAACTCTCTCTCTCTCTAGGTGTGTTTTTAACTCTCTCTCTCTCTAGGTGTGTTTTTAACTCTCTCTTAATAGGTGTGTTTTTAACTCTCTCTCTCTCTCTCTCTCTCTCTCTCTCTCTCTAGGTGTGTTTTTAACTCTCTCTCTAGGCGTTTTTAACTCTCTCTCTCTCTAGGTGTGTTTTTAACTCTCTCTCTAGGCGTTTTTAACTCTCTCTGTCTCTCTAGGTGTGTTTTTAACTCTCTATTTATAGGTGTGTTTTTAACTCTCTTAATAGGTGTATTTTTAACTCTCTCTCTCTATGTGTATTTTTAACTCTCTATTTATAGGTGTGTTTTTAACTCTCTATTTATAGGTGTGTTTTTAACTCTCTTTCTCTCTCTCTCTCTAGGTGTGTTTTTAACTCTCTCTCTCTCTCTAGGCGTTTTTAACTCTCTCTGTCTCTCTAGGTGTGTTTTTAACTCTCTCTCTCTCTAGGTGTGTTTTTAACTCTCTCTTAATAGGTGTGTTTTTAACTCTCTCTCTCTAGGTGTGTTTTTAACTCTCTCTAGGTGTGTTTTTAACTCTCTCTCTCTCTAGGTGTGTTTTTAACTCTCTCTCTCTCTCTAGGTGTGTTTTTAACTCTCTCTCTCTATCTCTCTCTAGGTGTGTTTTTAACTCTCTCTCTCTCTCTCTCTCCCTCTAGGTGTGTTTTTAACTCTCTCTCTCTCTCTCTAGGTGTGTTTTTAACTCTCTCTCTCTCTAGGTGTGTTTTTAACTCTCTCTCTCTCTCTCTCTAGGTGTGTTTTTAACTCTCTCTCTCTCTAGGTGTGTTTTTAACTCTCTCTCTCTCTCTAGGTGTGTTTTTAACTCTCTCTCTCTCTAGGTGTGTTTTTAACTCTCTCTCGGTGTGTTTTTAATTCTGTCTCTCTTTCCACAGTTGTGTGTGTGTATAGTCCCGTGATGTTGGCCCACTCTTCTCTCCTGTTGCTACTCTGTCTCGCGCGGCTGCCCACCCCCATGTCGGCCCTGCCCTTTGAGCAGAGGGGATTCTGGGACTTTGCGATGGACAGTGATGTGGGAGGGATGATGTCAATGATGAGAGATGAAGAGGAAGGCTCGGCAATAGAGGAGCTGCCCCCTCCTGATCTGCCCTCATGCCCCTTCGGGTGCCAGTGCCAACGCAGAGTGGTGCAATGCTCCGATCTGGGTGAGTGTGTGTCTCACCGTAAGCCTGAAGCACTTCTGTGTTTATGTGTGTATGTATGTGTGTGTGTGTGCCATTGTGCAAGTTTATCTGTGTGGTTACCTGAAGCAGGGTGCAGTCATTTGTTTTGGAGGCAAGAGAGCCCAGTAGAATATGAATGGGAGGCAGAGAGGGTTCAGCTGGTTGAGGTTATTCTGTGAATTACTTTGTGCATTGCGTGACTTCAGAGAGAGAGAGAGAGAGAGAGAGAGAGAGAGAAGATAGAATGGGATCTGATGGTGTATTATCATAGAGAGGAATTTATCTCACGGATAACGGGTGTATTTTGTATTTTGATAAAGAAAGGCATGTCTTAGAGGGATTTTCTGTTCCCGACATGAGAGAGAGAGAGAGAGAGAGAGAGCGAGAGAGAGAGAGAGAGAGAGAGACAGAGAGAGAGAGAGAGAGAGAAAGAGAGAGAGAGAGAGAGAGAGAGAGAGAGAGAGGATGAAAGCTCAGTGTGTAATTTCCTTGAGGTCTTTAATGAGCTGTTTCATGGTCTTCTTGACACACACAACAGGATGTTCAACGGAAATCGAGGGAAGGATGAGAGAGATAGAAGGGAAGAGTGTTACTAAAGAATGGATGGAAGCCATGTGTTTGTGTTTATCCTTAGCTTCGGTGGAGAGGATTGGGAAAGATCAGTGTTGTATGTCCAATTTCATTAACACTGAAATAGACAGGTGCTCAAACACATGAAAACGATGATCCTATAGTGGATCAGAGGCATCATTTTCAATTGATTATGTGTAAAATGATTTAATCCTTCAAATGGATAGAAGTGAGGGGGAACAAGGAACACATACAGATGTAGGATTTTAATTTGATTACCCTGTTCATGGAAAACGTTCATGCAATGCAGGAAATGTAAAACTTGTAGTGTGTTTGAGGTTTAAAAAGGCTTCTGAAGTTTGGCATTTCTTTGACATGTCAGACTTGATTTCCCCTAACGAAAAAGGTATCAACCCCTACAAAAATGTCCATTCATTATAATCCACATAATGATTCACATGTCCTGTTGCTGCATGATTATTTTCCTGCTGTAGCAAACTGGCTCAAATTAAGATCCTACATCTTAACACACGCAAGCACGCACATACACATATAAATGTATATAAATACACAGATTCACAGACCATAATCCTTCATTCTCCTAAATTATAGTCCTCTCAAAGACTTTACAGTCTATGTGCCAACAAAGGCCAATGACAAGCCTGGAAATAAATGCTTATTATCTCAAAATATGAACATTGTAGTTGTATGCACTATGTGTGTGTGTGTGTGTGTGTGTGTGTGTGTGTGTGTGTGTGTGTGTGTGTGTGTGTGTGTGTGTATTTTTGTGTGTGCACGCACTGTGCAGTAGGTCTGAGCGTCGTGTATGTTTGTGTAGTATTTCTTTATATTTCTGCATGGGCAAGTGTGTTGTTTTTTTTGTGTGTAGCTACAGTAGTACTCTTCCAGTTAACTATTATATTGCAAATAATAGTCTGTACTTTCTTATTCGCTTTTGTTGAATCATGTCATTTTCATCCCACCACCTAACACTATATTTCCTGTCCCAGACTACTGAAGTGAGTAAATGTGGAAGCGTATAATTTGCGAGTTGTCAGTGCTTATTTAGAACAGATGTATTTTGGCTATGGCGTCTGTCTCTGTCTCTGAGTGTATACCAATTTTCTGTGTAAAACAGTAGTGGGGTTTAGGTGTAGTGGTTAGAGAGAAAGGATTTGGGGGTACAGATTGGAGTTTTGCTGGGGTTTGGGGTTTACATTGGGGTTGGGTTGTTGAGTGGGTGTGGGGTGTTGGTATGGGCTTTTATGGGCTTTTGTTTTGGGCAAAATGGTTGTGACTACACACTGGAGAGTTGTGTGGTACAGTGGTAAAGACTTTGTTTTGGGGCGGTGCTTGGTTAAGCGTTTTGGGGCGGTGCTTGGTTAAGCGTTTTGGGGCGGTGCTTGGTTAAGCGTTTTGGGGGTACGTGTTCTGTCAAGGGAGGGGTCTGAGTTGTGTTAAAATTACCCATATTGACCAGAATAGGTTTCTTCAGACACACAGAACATCCTGTATGTTGAGTAGAGACATTGGTAGTGTTCAAAGTGTTGCAGTGTGTTGGGTGTCCTGGTTGTGGTCAGGAGGGTGTAGTAGTGTGCTCTGTGTCAGATGTGGTCAGGGTGTGACAGGGGAACAGTAGGTGTTGCTAGGTCACCAGCAGTAAGAGGGTTGTTGCAACAGTGTGATGGTTGCTGGACTGGGTTGCAGGTCGTGATTCATTTTGTGGTCATTGCAGTGATGTATTACTGCCACACTGGCAGTCATGAGTCATGAACGCAGTAAAATTTAACATGACTGTTGAGTCAAGGTAATCTCCTTTTATGCACTCAGGACATGTGTTGGTAGTATCCAACCTGCTAATGGCCTGGTACTCAGGGCTCTATTGTCCTTCCAACCACTCTGACATCAATGCAATAGACAATCACATCAAACACTTATCATCAACCATATTGTGCTTTTAAAACTCACCTCACTGTGATTGATCAATTTGAGGAAAGAAACAGGTTGAAACAGAGTGGAAAACATGGTAATTCTGGAGGTTGTTTCAAAGCCTAACAACCAAATGGACAGCGCTTTCTAAGGTGATGATGAATAAAAACACCCATACACATATTAGAGGCATATATATGAGTCCAAGACTTTAAAAAACGGAATTAAAATAATGATTGTCCCGTTCGTTTTACAATAGATACATACAGTATCCTACCGCATATTATGCACCGGATTATTATTTTTTTTAACAACTGATTTAAGATGTCTTTAATTGGTCTAGCTAGCCTATATTCCAAACATTCGCCTTTGAGTGTAGGCTGTATTATTATGCATACTGGGTGGACTGGTTACCTTATAATACACTCCAAAGTTTCTATTCATGAATCTGGGAGTTTAATTAATATTTTTTTTATTTTACCGTTATTTTACCAGGTAAGTTGACTGAGAACACATTCTCATTTACAGCAACGACCTGGGGAATAGTTACAGGGGAGAGGAATGAGCCAATTGTAAGCTGGGGATAATTAGGTGACCGTATGAGGGACAGCTTGGAGAATTTAGCCAGGACACCGTGGTTACCACCCCTACTCTTACGATAAATGCCATGGGATCTTTAGCGACCACAGAGAGGCGGGAAACCCGTTCAACATCCCATCCGAAAGACGGCACAAGGAATATATATATATATTTTAGACCTGATGAAAGAGTGCCTCCTACTGGCCCTCCAACACCACTTCCAGCAGCATCTGGTCTCCTATCTAGGGACCAACCAGGACCAACCCTGCTTAGCTTCAGAGGCAAGCCAGCAGTGGGATGCAGGGTGGTATGCTGCTGGCTGAAATATGTTTCGTTGTGAAAACATGTTACTTTCCATGTTCCCGAAGAGATTTCATTTGGTTTCCCACATTAGGAACTTGGTAGCTGCAGGAACAGGGTTGGGGGGCCCATGGTATAGAGTTTGGGCGGAATAACACCCGTCGCGCAGCTAGAGGCTGCATTGTCCTCAAACAGTGGTTGATGTGTGGAGGTAAATAACCGGAGTAGCCTACCCAAACGAACAGGCGGGAAAGCTTCCATTCGCTATTCAAGTGCATAGGCGAATGGCATGAATTTTTTTCCGCTACTCCTGTTCATGCCCATTTGATAAAGGACCATTCTAAATCTAAACTAATTTAACATAGTATAGACAATATTACATTGAGAATAGTCTGATGGGTGACAATATGATGATCACTTGACGAGAGAACAGTGTGTGCAGCCTGAGGCAAGGAACAGAGCGCAAGCCTTTTTCTAGGACTTTCTCAAATCATCAAAAGCCTAATGTAGCATCATGCAGCCCATATATGTTTTGATTTCTAAGACATTCTAAGGTTTGTATAATTAACAACTAAAGTTGCCAAATAACTAAATCTAGCGTAGCGTAGCCTATATCACTTTTACGCTCAACCTATAGCTTTAATATGCGCACTCGCTCAAGAATGGGAAAAATATCCTTTCTTTTTTATTTAGCTATGTTCGATTATGTTCTTCTTCCTATAAAATCATAATATAAAATAATGACATGGGACTCATAAGCATATCTTGTCGGCTAAATGAACGAGCCTACAGCATGGAGCATAGCCAGATAACATACAGTTAGTTGTAGGCCAACTCATATTCTGTTAACTGTTAACATATCATGTTTCTTTGGACCTGCCTAAAATAAATCATGGATTTATTGTTATGGTGTTTAATCAACTGATTTATTTGACTTGTTAAAATGGAGATGTTCCAAAGGCATATATTAGCAGTTTGTATTTGTGGAGATGCTAAACGTGTTTAAGCAGCCTTTTGCATGACAATAACCAGCTGACAAATTGTTATGACCGCCACAGTCCTAGTCATGATGAGATGTAACCATGGCAGCGGCTTGGTTCTGTTGACCTGGCCAATCGACCGTCTGAGAACTGAAACAACTTAACAATGATGTTGTCTCATTAAAATGGTTCACTGAGTTGAATCATGTTTATAAGAAGTTTAATCAGAATCCTTTTGGGGACCAGAATGTACCAAGTAGGATGAAAGATCAAAGTAATACAATCCTCCGTTATAAAAACACTAGGGTTTCTGACAACTGTTTAGTCACTGGCTGCAACACACCAGTTTGTCCAACCCACAATTTGAGAAACTCTTCTATTACATTGATATTGTCACTGCCGGAGTTCTTGCACATGATAGACGATGACATCATGTTCTGGTTTAAAGTTTGGAGTTGAACAGAGAGACCTGTTTTCTTAACACGAGGAGACAATCAGGTCTCTGGTTGTAAGCAGGTGTTTCTCTGCAGTAAATTAACTGTACTCTCATATTGCCATAGGAATAGTCTCTTTATCATCTGTGTGTGTGGTGTGTGTTTCTTTGTGCCCTACTGCGTCGTCCTAATTTACTTGATGTGATCTTGCTGATGGTGTTGCAACGTCCTTTGGGACTTAGTGAAATCTCAAACAGCTGGATGACATCTGGTGTCCCCATCTGGGTGTGAGGGCGTGTATGTATGTTTTTGTTCCGTATGTGTATGAATCCCCACTGACACTGTGTGTGTCTGTGTGTGTGTGTTTGCAGGTTTGACTGAGGTGCCTAAGAGCATTCCCGCTGACACCAAACTCTTGGACCTGCAGAACAACCGCATCACTGAGCTGAAGGAGAACGACTTCAAAGGCCTCAGCAACCTCTACGTAAGAGAGAGGGAGAGATAGAGAGGAGAGAGAGAAAGGGGGGGTGTAGAGATTGAAGACGGAGAGGGAAAGAGCAATTACATTTTAACTGGCCTTTATTGGCCCAATTCAAGAGGACAGAGTTCCGTCCCTCATCTCCTACAGAAGTTCTTTGTCTGAGACAGCTATGTTGACCACTTAAACAAACCACCAGGGAAGGACAACATTCCCAGTCAGTCACCTTAGGTAACTGAACAGAAATACTTTTCAGATGGAAAACCCAGCAGGCAGGTAGTCGTGCAGGCAGGCAGTCGTGCAGGCAGGCAGTCGTGCAGGCAGGCAGTCGTGCAGGCAGTCAGTCGTGCCCTGCAGTCAGTCGTGCAGGCAGTCAGTCGTGCCCTGCAGTCAGTCGTGCAGGCAGTCAGTCGTGCCCTGCAGTCAGTCGTGCAGGCAGGCAGTCGTGCCCTGCAGTCAGTCGTGCAGGCAGTCAGTCGTGCAGGCAGTCAGTCGTGCCCTGCAGTCAGTCGTGCCCTGCAGTCAGTCGTGCCCTGCAGTCAATCGTGCAGGCAGTCAGTCGTGCAGGCAGTCAGTCGTGCAGGCAGTCAGTCGTGCAGGCAGGCAGTCGTGCAGGCAGTCAGTCGTGCAGGCAGTCAGTCGTGCCCTGCAGTCAGTCGTGCAGGCAGGCAGTCGTGCAGGCAGTCATGGTGAAAATGTCTTCATCCACAGAGAGGTAACTGTTAGGTAACCTTAGGTAACTGAACAGAAATACGTTTCAGATGGAAAACCCAGCAGGCAGGTAGTCGTGCAGGCAGGCAGTCGTGCAGGCAGTCAGTCGTGCAGGCAGTCAGTCGTGCCCTGCAGTCAGTCGTGCAGGCAGTCAGTCGTGCCCTGCAGTCAGTCGTGCAGGCAGGCAGTCGTGCCCTGCAGTCAGTCGTGCAGGCAGTCAGTCGTGCAGGCAGTCAGTCGTGCAGGCAGTCAGTCGTGCAGGCAGTCAGTCGTGCAGGCAGTCAGTCGTGCAGGCAGTCAGTCGTGCAGGCAGTCAGTCGTGCCCTGCAGTCAGTCGTGCAGGCAGGCAGTCGTGCAGGCAGTCATGGTGAAAATGTCTTCATCCACAGAGAGGTAACTGTTTTAATTCATGTTGTGAGTTTCCTCTCTGGCCATGTTCAATATTGGGCTTGGTCATCTGTTCTGAGTGTGCGACAGGCATAAATGAAGGCTTTCCGGGAGCAGAGAGGAGAGGATGTGAGCTAGAATATTCCCTTTAGCTCCAGGCAGAGGCTGGCCACACTCTGGAGTAGAGAAGAGGAAAAGAGAGAGGGGTGGTTGGAGAGAGGAAGACACTGACTGGACATAACTAGGGCACTTAGGAGAGAGAGTGGGGGTGGGGCAAAGGTAGCTTACTTGCTTATTTACTCACTCCCCTCCCTCCCTCGCTCTCTCATTCTCTGTCTCTTTCCATCTCTCAGGCACTGTCCCTGGTGAATAATAAGATCAGCAAGGTCCACCCCAAGGCCTTTGTTCCTCTGAAACACATGCAGAAGCTCTACTTCTCCAGAAACCTCCTGACTGGAGTCCCCAAGAACCTGCCCTCCTCTCTGGTGGAGCTGAGGATCCATGAGAACCGCATCAAGAAGGTCCATGAGGGGGCCTTCTCTGAACTGGGCAGCATGAACTGCATAGGTCAGAGTTCATTAAAGATTACAGAGCCATTCAATGCTTCACTATTACCTCAGCATATTCAATATGCTGGAATTGAATCAAATTTGCCACAGCCGTGTTCTAATGTGTCTTATGTATGTTCTTGTAGAAATGGGAGGGAACCCCATCCAGAACAGTGGGTTTGAGCCAGGAGCCTTCAAGGGACTGAAACTGAACTACCTGCGTATCTCTGAGGCCCAACTCACTGGAGTACCCAAGGGTACGCAGTACACAGAGCAAGTGGTTTACTCAGAAGTGATCATAACTTATTGAATGCAGACCCTGTAGCTCTTAAAGACCAGAGTTGGAGACCAGTTATGTACAGTGTACATTATTCTGATGGACCGTATTGTAAGCAGAAGTTGGTGTTTTGATGTTGTATCAGTAGGTTAGTTAAGAGGCGTGTGTTCTGTCTCCTCCAGAAGGTTAGTTAAGAGGAGTGTGTTCTGTCTCCTCCAGAAGGTTAGTTAAGAGGAGTGTGTACTGTCTCCTCCAGAAGGTTAGTTAAGAGGAGTGTGTTCTGTCTCCTCCAGAAGGTTAGTTAAGAGGAGTGTGTACTGTCTCCTCCAGAAGGTTAGTTAAGAGGAGTGTGTACTGTCTCCTCCAGAAGGTTAGTTAAGAGGAGTGTGTTCTGTCTCCTCCAGAAGGTTAGTTAAGAGGCGTGTGTTCTGTCTCCTCCAGAAGGTTAGTTAAGAGGCGTGTGTTCTGTCTCCTCCAGAAGGTTAGTTAAGAGGCGTGTGTTCTGTCTCCTCCAGAAGGTTAGTTAAGAGGCGTGTATTCTGTCTCCTCCAGAAGGTTAGTTAAGAGGAGTGTGTTCTGTCTCCTCCAGAAGGTTAGTTAAGAGGAGTGTGTTCTGTCTCCTCCAGAAGGTTAGTTAAGAGGAGTGTGTTCTGTCTCCTCCAGAAGGTTAGTTAAGAGGAGTGTGTTCTGTCTCCTCCAGAAGGTTAGTTAAGAGGAGTGTGTTCTGTCTCCTCCAGAAGGTTAGTTAAGAGGCGTGTGTTCTGTCTCCTTCAGAAGGTTAGTTAAGAGGCGTGTGTTCTGTCTCCTCCAGAAGGTTAGTTAAGAGGAGTGTGTTCTGTCTCCTCCAGAAGGTTAGTTAAGAGGCGTGTGTTCTGTCTCCTTCAGAAGGTTAGTTAAGAGGAGTGTGTTCTGTCTCCTCCAGAAGGTTAGTTAAGAGGCGTGTGTTCTGTCTCCTCCAGAAGGTTCGTTAAGAGGAGTGTGTTCTGTCTCCTCCAGAAGGTTAGTTAAGAGGCGTGTGTTCTGTCTCCTCCAGAAGGTTCGTTAAGAGTGTGTTCTGTCTCCTCCAGAAGGTTAGTTAAGAGGCGTGTGTTCTGTCTCCTTCAGACCTGCCAGACAGTCTCCATGAGCTCCATCTGGACCACAACCAGATACAGGCCATCGAGCTGGAGGACCTGAGCCGCTACAAACACTTGTACAGGTGCGGATAAGAGAGAAATACAATGGGATTCACATGGCAGTGGGCAGCTATGTTTGCGTAGGCTGAGTTAACTGCCATAATTGAGTACTGAGAGCCTCCAGTTGTTAATGTTAAGTACCCCACTGCAATGTATGTAATAGCTCTTTGAGACTGAAATAAAGTCTGCTTGATTGAAAAAAGAGGCAAGCATTGATAAAAGATTTCTGTGTGGACACGTTGTCTACCCTCCATTCTGGATCTTTCTTAGGCAACCATGCCACCCAGTGGTGACTTCAAGAAATACTGGTAGGCGTTAGACAGATAAGGATGATGACACTCAGTCTCTCTCTGTCTCTCTGGTTGCCAGGTTGGGTCTGGGCTTTAACCACATTCGTATGATAGAGAATGGCAGTCTAGCTTTCGTCCCCCGCCTGAGAGAGTTACACCTGGAGAACAACAGACTCACAGCAATCCCCAAGGGTCTGCCTGACATGAAGTACCTACAGGTGAGTGACTGTGTGTGCACGTGTGTCTGTGTCTGCGTGTGTGTATATACGGGTGTCTGTGCCTGTGTGTGTGTGTCTGTACGGGTGTCTGTGTCTGTGGTACTGGTAGAGTTGTATTCATCAGACAGGTTAAGGGCCTTGAAGCACCTCTAATACAACACCATGCTGTCCCCCTCCCACCATGTAGGTGGTCTACCTCCATTCCAACAGCATCAGCAAGGTGGGAGTGGATGACTTCTGCCCAAGAGGCTTTGGGATGAAGAGGTCGTTCTATAATGGCATCAGCCTCTACTCTAACCCTGTCAACTACTGGGAGGTCCAACCCGCTGCCTTCCGCTGTGTCAGTGACCGTCTGGGCATCCAGTTTGGCAACTATAAGAAATAAGCACAGGGAGAAAGTGATAGAGAGGATGGAAGGAGAGAGAGAGGAGGAGTGGAGCAAAGAGGAGTGAGAGAGGAGGACTGGGGAGAGGAGGAGGTTGAGGAGAGAAGGAGGCAGAGACCAGAATTGGGGAAAGGAGATGAGTAAAATTGCCCTGACCAAATTTAAATCTGTATTCGATAGAGAGAACGAGAGATGGTGAGGACAGATGAGAGAAGAGAAACAATAGAGATGTGTTTGTATTCTAATTCCAACTATAGAGATCCTGTATTCTAATTTTGGTTCCAACCATAGAGATCCTGTATTCTAATTCCTGATTCTAACCTTAGAGATCCTGTATTCTAATTCCTGATTCTAACCATAGAGATCCTGTATTCTAATTCCTGATTCTAACCATAGAGATCCTGTATTCTAATTACAGTTCCAACCATAGAGATCCTGTATTCTAATTCCTGATTCTAACCATAGAGATCCTGTATTCTAATTGCTGATTCTAACCATAGAGATCCTGTATTCTAATTACAGTTCTAACCGTAGAGATCCTGTATTCTAATTACAGTTCTAACCGTAGAGATCCTGTATTCTAATTCCTGATTCTAACCATAGAGATCCTGTATTCTAATTCCTGATTCTAACCGTAGAGATCCTGTATTCTAATTCCTGATTCTAACCGTAGAGATCCTGTATTCTAATTCCTGATTCTAACCATAGAGATCCTGTATTCTAATTACAGTTCTAACCGTAGAGATCCTGTATTCTAATTCCTGATTCTAACCGTAGAGATCCTGTATTCTAATTCCTGATTCTAACCGTAGAGATCCTGTATTCTAATTCCTGATTCTAACCGTAGAGATCCTGTATTCTAATTCCTGATTCTAACCATAGAGATCCTGTATTCTAATTCCTGATTCTAACCGTAGAGATCCTGTATTCTAATTCCTGATTCTAACCATAGAGATCCTGTATTCTAATTCCTGATTCTAACCTTAGAGATCCTGTATTCTAATTCCTAATTGTAGGAGAGAAACATACAGTGTGAGGGGAATAGAAAGGGAAGGATGTGCTTGCCCAATCCACATTTCAATATCTGACTTTTTTTAAACCATGCTAATCAGGTATTAAAGCCTGAAAACAGGGTCAATAGAAATAAATAAATACTATTGTGTTTGTGTCAAATTAATCAGTACTCAGAAATATATTTTTTTGAGGATGTTTTCTTCCCCAACCAAATTGCAAAGATGAGATATATGATAAGAAATATTTCGAAGCATTTCCTTCAATATTGTTTTTATTACAAGAGCTTTATTTGTTATTATTACAATTTTGGTGTTATTATAATTTTGGTGAAGATACATTACAGGTAAAACATAGAAAAGCAATGCCTGTATATAGATGATCATATAAGAGGTGCTCTTTTTACATATGTTTGTTGTGTGTCTATTTGGGAGTCACATTTGAACCTTCCTTCTATTGCTAACATCAGACTTATCAGGTGCTAACTTGGATGCCATAATCAATTCGTACTGTATGTCATAAGCAAACCCAACCTATGGAAAGAAAAAGATTAAGGTTGGAGTCAATTCCACTATTTCAAATCAGATTCCAAAATGGAAGTTGTCAGTTCCAATACATCACAAATCCAAACAAAAACATATATTTCTTATTCCTTTGATTTGATACGGCTGAATTACCATCACAAGTGGAACTGACCTCAACCTGGAGATGTCAGTGTCAATTAGGTAGGCTACTCCCCAGGGGAAACTGCCCTGAGTCCGATTCTTCCTGGGCGCCATTTTGTGTCCATCCCCACTTCAGCATCCAGTCTCCTGAGTGTATACAGTGACAGTACAATAAGGGGTGAACCGCCAGAGTGGGACTTGAACCAGCAACCCTGCAGGTCCAGAACCCTTGGCAGAGGCTGCAGCCAGGGAGGTTACAACAGCAGTGTTTGATGGATTGTTTTGCACAGTGTCTCTGTAATGCTTTCTCTGCTGGGTTTCCTCTGGGTATTTAGTCTGTGTAAATGATAGATGTAGTTGCCTTAGTTCTTAATGCCTTTTCTATACTCTGCCAAGCTACTGCTGCATGTAAGAATAAAGATTTTTTCAGCCTGACTATAGCAGAGAGAACGTGTGATGGTATGGTGGTGGAAAGAAGCTGTGTGAGAAATAAAGGACAACTACAACATTGGCCAGGTTTGATGAGTGGACATGAAGGGAAGCAAAATCACACAGTTTCTCTTTAAATGATTCACTAAGCAAGAAACCATGGTTCACATTATGGCACAGATACACCAGTGGAAGTCAGTGCCATTTAAGATTAGAGAGGACGATTTTTTTATGAGCCTAACGTTCCCATTTTTGCAACTAAAACAAGAACATAAACATAAACTAAAACATTTTTGCAACTAAAACTTTTAGACAAATTCAAGTAGGTCCATCCCTGTTTCATTCCGTTTGCTTCCATTTTAAGAAATGTTTTGCAACAGAATCGGCGGAATGAATACACCCCATGAACACATTCATTCTTGCCTCTATGCGCTCTCCTCTCACCTTTTCTCTTCGGTTGTGGACTTCACCCGCTAGACAGGGTTGGGGAGTGACAGATTACATGTAAGGGATTACAAAAAATTGTAACTGTAATCTGTTACGTTACCAGCAAAAATATTGTAATCAGATTACACATACTTCTGAAAAACTAGATGATTACTTCGAGGATTACTTTTAAATTCAGAAAGGATGTTTGTGAGGAAAAAAAGCATTGACACTTCTCTGTTTTCCCAATGACATTCAAATCAGCATTGAAAAAAAGGTGCAAGTTTAAGTTTGTTCCTCCTGAGCGAGTCTGACCACAAGTCAGAGACCACTATGATGACACACACAATGTGTTTGATGGATTGCAGGAAAAGAGCAGGAATAGGCTTTTGTAGGCCTTAAACATTCTAGTACAGTTAAATAGTTAACACACATACACACATGGACGCAGCGGTCCAAGGTACTGCATCTCAGTGCAAGAGGCGTCACTATAGTCCCTGGTTCGAATCCAGGCTGTATCATATCCGGCCGTGATTGGGAGTCCCATAGGGCGGTGCACAATTGGCCCAGCGTCGTCCGGGTTTGGCCGGGGTCATAGTAAAAAATAATGGGTTCTTAACTTACTTGCTTAGTTAAATAAAGGTTACACACACACATCACACTGACCAAAAAGTTATTTTGTTGGCATTTACGTATGTCCCCATTCCCAGTAAAACATAATCAAAACCTATTTCTTTCACTTGCTGTGCTGTTTCGTTGTTCATTTGTTCAGTCGTTTCATTCTCAACTAGGATTTCTATGGAACGCCGTTTGTGTCTTTGCGTGTCAAAAAATATACTATTTAACACTTTGACGTGTCAATTAAGCTTGTTGACCAATCAGGACCTGAATATGACTGCACGTCACATAATAATTTTAAGCGTTCATACATTTTTTACGTAGTTATTACACATTGATTACACTATCACTCGTATTTCATATGTCACAACGATTCATCCGTACGTATGCTATGATGCTGGTAAAGTTGTCTCACGCACCTACAGTGCTGGTCATAAAAAAAGCTAGCTAGCTCATGGATGCAAACAATGTTCTTCCCCAAAAACATAGGAAAACGACATAATCTGTTTCAGTAGTTATAGTTACCTCGCTAACTATATAGCCAGGTGTCATCTTCTAAAATAACCCTCATAAAACAGTTCTTATTTGATTAATGGTGGTCGGACCCATCTATGTGAAGCTAGCCACAATAAGGATTAGTCACAACAGTGGACTTTGCGTTAAGCCTTCAAAATAAAAGTATGGCATAATTCTACTATTTGTATTCATTTGCATCACTGTCAATAACATACTGTAATGACCGGACTAGATCATAAAGGAACAATTGTCCAGACAGAGGATTGAGTTAACGAATTGATGGTTTATTAACCCAACTTTACACAGGCTACTGTTTGGCCGTAGCCCACGCCAAATAAATGAAAGATACCCTACAAACCAACCGTGACCTTCTCTTGTGAAGCCCAGACGTAAGAGGAAGAACAATGGCTAAACCTGGTCTTAACTTCCAATGCTCCATCCCCCTGCCCAAACCCCCTCCAGGGATATGGGGGACAAGGAAGCGGGAACGGGGAATACAGTCCGTGGCTCCGGGGAACCACGCGGTGACACAGGGAGGGAGACAGGGGGGAGTGGGCTGTCTGGAGCCTTGTCTGCGGCACCTGGGGGTGGGTGCCTGGAGAATGTCATTGTCAGAGAGGGGAATTGTGGGGGTCCCTGGGGTTTGGGGAGAAGAAGCCCCTCTGTATGGGGCTAACCTGTCCCGGTGCAGTGCCACCTTTCTCCCCCTGGGAGGAAGCTGCACCCGGTAAACAACCTCCCCTACCCTCTCCAGGACACTGCAGGGTCCCACCCAGTGACTGTCCAACATGGGGCATCTGCCTTTTTTCCTTAGGGGGCTGTAGACCCAGACCAGCTCCCCAGCCACAAAGTGCCTTCCCCGGGTGTGCACGTCATAGTTCCTCTTCTGCCTCACACCTGCATTCACCAGCTGCTCTCTGGCGAAGGTGTGGGCTGTCTCCAGGCGATCCTGGAGTCTCCGGGCATACTCCGGCCCCGGGGGAACATGAGGGCTATCCAGGGGCCAACCAAACGCCATCTCCGCAGGGGGTGCGGATCTCTCCCCAGCATGAGGAGGGCAGGCGTGCAGGAGGCACACAGCGCTCTCTCCCGTCCCTCCCGCCCTCGCAATGGCGGCAGCCGTCTGCAGTACAGGGCCGAGGGGACATGGCGTCAGTGTTGGAGTGGCGTGCCCCTGACCTGTGCACCACTGTGAAATCATACGGCTGAAGCTCCTCCAACCAGCGAGCCACCTGCCCCTCTGGCTCTCTGAAAGACATGAGCTACTGGAGAGCAGAGTGGTCAGTCCTTACAGTAAAGGGCAGGCCACCCAGGTAGTACTTGAAGTGTTTGACGGAAGCCACCACAGCCAGGAGCTCCCGCCGGGTGACACAGTAGCGGCGTTCATGTTTGTCAAAAGTTTTGCTGAAGTACGCCACCACTCTCTCCCCCTCTGGCCCCACCTGTGCCAGCACCTCACCCATGCCCACATTGCTCGCGTCTGTGTCCAGGATAAAGGGCAAGGTGAGGTCAGGGGGGGCGAGCACGGGGGCCTCGATCAGTGCACGTTTGAGGGTGTTGAAGGCCTCCTCACACTCCACTGTCCATGTGAAGGCCTTGTCCTTCGGCAGCAGGCGGTTCAGGGGAGCAGCGACGCTTGAGAAGCCCCGTACAAACCTACTGTAGTACGAGGCCAGGCCCAGGAAGTTCTTCAGCTGACGCTGGTCGGTGGGGATGGGCCAGTCTCGGACAGCCCCCACCTTGTCCTCCATGGTGCTGATCCCCTCTTTCCCCACTTGGTGGCCCAAGAAGGACACCTCTCTCCTCATGAAGTGGCACTTCTCGGGGTGGAGCTTCAGACCTGCGGCAGCCACCCTCTCCAGCACACGCCGTAGCGCCACCAGGGCTGACTGGAAGGAGCTGCCATGGGCCAGGATGTCATCGAGGTATACCAGACACTGCTGTCGGGGGATGCCATCCAGCACCCTGTTCATCAAATGCTCAAAAAGTGTGTTTTTTGATCAGTTTAATAACATGCTTAGGGAATGTGATTTTGGGAAAGAGGTCATTTTAGTGGGAGATTTTAACATTAATTATGAAGACAAGTCTTGTAGGAAAACCCTCAAACGGATCACTAATACCTTTGACCTTACACAGCTAGTTAAAGGGCCAACCAGGGTGACTTGTTGCTCTAGAACACAGATTGATTTGGTGTTCAGTAATAAACCAGAGAGAGTGACTAAATCATTCAATATGGTTACTGGGCTATCTGATCATAATCTGACACTTATAGCCAGAAAGCTGTCTAAGAGCAGGTTTAACCTCTCTACTGTTAGAAAGCCGGATCAACTAAGAATACCTAAGAGTGAATTAAACTATTTTGAAAACGCAATTAAGGGAATTAACTGGAATGATCTCTTGTCCTATACAGATGTGGAAGCTGATAGTCAGGTTTTTCTATCCACAATCCAGACTACAATAAATGGTTTCCTAAAGAAAATCAAATCCAAACCTGGCCAAAAGAGCACTCTTCCTTGGCTAAATGGAGAAGTCTGGAAATTGATGAAAAAACAAGATTATGCTCTAAAAATAGCTCTAAGATCCAAATTAGAGCATGACAGACATAGGTTTACCATGTTGAGAAATAAGGTGATGAAAGAAATCAGACAGGCAAAGGCAAACTTTTTTATTAACATAATTGGTGAAGCAAAGGGAAATTCTAAATTGATCTGGGAGAATCTAAAAAAGTTAACAGGGAAAGACCATAGTAACACTGCAAAAAGACTAGAAATCATGGTGAATAACAATCTAACACAGGATGCAGTCGAAATAGCAATAGCCTTCAATTCCTACTTTATTGACTCTGTCAGGGTACTGACACAGAACCCCTCCACTGGTTTCTTGGGCTCAGTGCTAGTGAATGACGCTCAACCTGTCTTCATCATAAGGGAGGTTTCTGAGTCAAAGGTGAACAGGGTGATTAGCTCCCTAAAGAACTCTAAAGCCAAAGATGTGTTTGGGCTGGACTCTACCTTTCTTAAAAACTACAAAGAGTCACTCATTGGCCCCATTACTAAGGTCACCAACACATCTATTGGTCTCGGGGTGTTTCCAAGGGTATGGAAGTCGGCCATAATAACGGCCATCTTTAAATCAGGCGACCCTGCTGACGTGAGTAACTACAGGCCCATTAGTATACTACCTGTGGTGTCAAAGGTTGTTGAAAAGTGTGTAGCAGAACAACTGATTGCCCACCTCAACAACAGACCCTTCACATTACACTCCATGCAGTTTGGCTTCAGAGCGAAACACTCCACAGAAACGGCCAACTGCTTTCTTCTGGAAAATGTGAAGTCCAAGATGGACAAAGGGGGCGCTGTTGGGGCTGTGTTTCTGGACCTAAGGAAGGCTTTTGATACTGTTAACCATGAGATTCTCATCACAAAATTGTCCAAGTTCAACTTTTCCCCCGATGCCTTGAGATGGATGAAATCATACCTTGAAGGCAAAACTCAGTGTGTCAGAGTGAGCAATGAGCTGTCGCCCACTCTTAGCTATGATGTGGGCATGCAACCAAGGGTCAATACTGGGGCCCCTCCTGTTCAGCCTGTACATTAATGATCTGCCTTCTGTTTGTACTGGGTCTGAAGTTCAAATGTATGCAGATGATACAGTGATATATGTGCATGCAAAGAGCAAACAACAAGCTGCACAAGAATTCACTACTGTAATGGTCCAGGTTACAGTGGCTCAGTAACTCACTACTGTAATGGTCCAGGTTACAAAGTGGCTCAGTGACTCGTGTTTGCATCTCAATGTGAAAAAAACTGTTTGCATGTTCTTCACAAAGAGGGCAACATATGCTACTGAGCCAGATGTCTATGTGTCAGGGGAGAAGCTCCAGGTGGTATCTGATTTTAAGTACCTTGGCATCATACTTGATTCCAACCTCTCTTTTAAAAAGCATGTGAAAAAGGTAATTCAAATAACCAAATTCAACTTAGCTAATTTCCGATTTATACGAAATTGTTTGACTACAGAGGTAGGAAAACTGTACTTCAAATCTATGATACTCCCCCACTTAACATACTGCTTGACTAGTTGGGCCCAAGCTTGCTGTACAACATTAAAACCTATTCAGTCTGTCTACAAACAGGCTCTCAAAGTGCTTCATAGGAAGCTCAATAGCCATCATCACTGTTACATCCTCAGAAAGCATGAGCTTTCTGAGGGTGTAAGTTGGGAAAAGTTGGGAAAATCTTGTGCAATACACCGACGCATGTCTTGTATTCAAGATCCTAAATGGCCTGGCTCCCCCTCCACTCAGTATTTTTGTTAAACAGAAAACCCAAACATATGGCAGCAGCTTCCCATGATGTCTGGAATACACTGCCATCAGACACACATAACTGCACCACATATCACACTTTCACAAAATGCATGAAGACATGGCTAAAGGTCAATCAGATTTGTGAACATAATCCCTAGCTGTGTATTGCCGCTTTCCATGTTGTCTGTTGTCTGGAGCTTGTGAGGTGTGGAAACATTTTGTTGCTTTTATGAATTTTGTCTTGCTGCTTTTTGTTCTATGTTGCTCTGTCTGTATGCTACGTCTTGCTTGTCCTATGTTGCTCTGTCTGTATGCTACGTCTTGCTTGTCCTATGTTGCTCTGTCTGTATGCTATGTCTTGCTTGTCCTATGTTGCTCTGTCTGTATGCTACGTCTTGCTTGTCCTATGTTGCTCTGTCTGTATGCTACGTCTTGCTTGTCCTATGTTGCTCTGTCTGTATGCTACGTCTTGCTTGTCCTATGTTGCTCTGTCTGTATGCTACGTCTTGCTTGTCCTATGTTGCTCTGTTTGTATGCTATGTCTTGCTTGTTCTATGTTGCTCTGCGTGTGCTCACTGCTCAATGATTGTCTATATTGTAATTGTTATTAATAACCTGCCCAGGGACTGCGGTTGAAAATTAGCCGGCTGGCTAAAACCGGCACTTTTACTGAAACGTTGATTAATGTGCACTGTCCTGTGTAACCGATGTGAAATGGCTAGCTAGTTAGCGGTGGTGCGCGCTAATAGCGTTTCAATCGGTGACGTCACTCGCTTTGAGACCTTGAAGTAGTGGTTCCCCTTGCTCTGCAAGGGCCGCAGCCTTTGTGGAGCGATGGGTAACGATGCTTCGTGGGTGACTGTTGTTGATGTGTGCAGAGGGTCCCTGGTTCGCGCCCGAGGGGACGGACGTTAAGTTAAACTGTTACACCTGTAAAAAATAAAATAAACTCAAACTCAAAAGTAGCTGGAGCGTTGCACAGGCCGAAGCACAGGACCTTGAACTGCCAGTGTCCTCTGTTAGTGGAGAACGTAGTTTTGGCTCTGGCCTCTGGGGAGAGGCACCTGCCAGTAGCCACTGCGGAGGTCTAGTGAGGAGAACCAGGAGGACCCCCTAACCAGGTCCAGTGACTCATCGATACGTGGTATGGGGTACGAGTTCTTCCTGGTTACCTCATTCAGCCGCCTGTAGTCCACACAGAACCTCAGCGTGCCCCCCTTCTTAGGAACCATGACGACTGGCGCCGCCCAGGGGCTGTCTGAGGGCTTGATGAAGTCTGCCCGCTGCATCTCCAACACAGCCTTGTCTGCCGCCTCCTGGCGTGCCAGCGGGACATGGCGTGGACGCATCTTGATGGGTCGAGCATCACCTGTGTCGATCTCATGCTGCACCAGATGAGTCTGACCCACCTCTTCCTCACTCAGCGCAAAGCTGTCTCTGAATTCAAACAGCAACTGCCACAACCGTTCCTGCTGCTCGGGGTCAAGACCAACACAGTTCCTCCCCCATATCTCCCTCACTGCAGACAGTGTCCTCTCCTCTCCCATCTGGGGTAGCTGGGCTGGGGGGGGGGCGCGGCCCGGGCTCATGGAGGGATGTGTCATGGAGGTAGCTGGGGGAATGTAACACACAGCTGTAGGTGACAGAGGGGCTGGGGAAAAGTCACACACAGATGTGGGGGAGGGGAGGCAGCCATGAGTCTCTGCTGCTTTAACTGTTGGAGTAAAGGGTTTGTTGGGTTGAGTGAATGTGACATTAGGGGGGGCCATGGTGACTGCCGGCCCTCCCTGGAAGCTCAGTGTGCCCCCATTTAGGTCTAACTGGCAGCCTGTGCTCCTAAGAAAGTCCAACCCCAGTATACAAGGGTCCTGCACAGCCGCCACCCACACAGGATGACGCACAGACCTGCCCCCTACTGTCAGAGTCATTATTCCCTTCCCTTTCATGGGTGCCAGCTCACCTGTGACTGTGCGGAGCTGCACAGTTGTGGGTTCACACTGAGTCCAACCTGGCACAATATCCAGCCTCACCAGGGTTACTGTGGACCCAGTGTCCACCAGGGCAGAGCAGGGCACACCCTCCACAGTGACAGGGACATGACAAAAGTCCCCAACACAGGTTCGGCCCACCACAACAACAGGCTCCATCAGCTTGCCCTCGTCTGCTTCTGGGGAAGTGGAGCCTTGCTTCCCCGTCTGTGCCGGTGGGCTCCTCCTGAAGATGATGGTGGTTGGGAAAGAAAACCAGGGGTCCGCACTACCCGGTCTATGCGGACCCCGAGCCGTTTCCCTGAGCTCTGGGGGACATGGGGCAATCCCGGCGCAGATGGCCTGGCTGGCCACAACCCCAGCAGACCCTGGGACCAGGGCGTGTGTTTCGTGCCGCCTGTAGCGACACAGCACAAATGAGTTCTGTCATTTGAGCATCCCATGCAGGCTTTTCCGGCTCTGGGCTGCTCTGCCCCCCAGCCCGCACAGAGGTTCTGTCTCCCTGCACCCCCACCAAAGCCCCAGCTGAAGCCCCAGCCCACACCAGCTCCTTCTCCAAAGCCATCTCCAAGGCTATTTGCAATGACTCAGGATGAGCCAGCTGGGTCTGTATGCGCAGCTCCGTAGGAGAGAGCGCCTGTATGAACTGGTCCTGTGCTAGCTCGCTCTGCACGGAGGGGGGCATGTGAGCATATGCCCGCCGAGAGAGGCTCTCAATGTCATTAGCTAGCACCCGTAGAGGCTCTCCAGGCTGCCTGCGTCTATTACTCAGTTCGGAGCGCAGCAGCCCGGGCTGTACACACTGTCCATAGCGCCTCCTCAGTGCTCCCACTAAAGCACCATAATCACGTCTGTCCTCGGGGCTAATCAATATCAAACAGGCCAGAGCATCATCCGTGAGGCATAATGCCAACTGCAGTGCCCTATCGTCATTCGACCACCCCCTAAAATGAGCTAACAGTTCAAACTGAGCATGAAAAACTTCCCAATCCGCCTTACTGGAATACTTCGGGGTCTTAACTGATACGGACGCAACCGGTAATTGGGTGCCGCCATGTTTCTTTACATCCTGAGCCCCAGATTCCTCGTCCCGCCGCATCGACGTCACCCCTTCGGTCCGCCCACCAGAATCCGCGCGAAGCACAGTAGACTAATTACTCATGCCCGCCTCAGCCGCCATCACTCTAACGTCCTCCCTCAAGTGGCCTCTGGGCTCCGACGCCCTGGCGATCTCCTCAGCCCAAAATATAATAACCCAAAATATAAGCTTGTTTTTCTCCAATGTTTGTTAACATTGTAAATGTAAACAAACACTTTATAGTTTCATAACATGGTTAAAACAATTTTGATATCATGGATGGTCAGTCCTTGCATCCATAGCTCTGTCTATTAAATCTGAGAGTGCTTACATTTCTCCAGGCCCATCCCTCAGCTATTTCCCAAAACAGAGACGGGGTGTCCATTTTGTTATTGTTTCATCTGTGGATTTGCTCTTTAAACAGATGCATATTATCAAGATATCAAAGTGTCACCAACTAAAAGGTAAACAATAGACCTATAGCAAATGCAGCATGTGGCATTCATTTTTCACATGTAAATAGGACTTTTCAGTAGTGCTCAAAGCACGCCATTCCATGAGCGTAGCATTTATTTTTCAACTCGAATCAATGAGCCCAACCAGTCTTCCATGACAACAAAATCATAAACAGAGTAGGGCTGGCTAATAAGCCCTTAGTTTGGGGGTTATACTCAGGTAAAACAATATTGCTAATCTATACTTCCATATTTCCAAGTCCTATTCTTGAAGATCAAGGGGTATAACATTTCTTGGAATGACTGGAATTCTGATAGACTTTGGTTTTTAATGTAAAGATCTAATTTAATCGTATTATTATATGTAGTAGAAAGCAATGGGTTAGAAGCCTGTCACAATCGTCTTGAGGATAATGAGTGGACCAAGGCGCAGCGTGTGAAAAATACATTCTCTTTTATTAGAGACGAGTGAAACACGAAACGAACACTTATAACAAAACTAAACAAAACAACCGTGAAGCTACAAACGTAAGTGCAATACAAAAGCTACAAACGTTCTACATAGACAATTACCCACAAAACCCAATGCCTATGGCTGCCTTAAATATGGCTCTCAATCAGAGACAATGAACCACAGCTGCCTCTAATTGAGAACCAATCTAGGCAGCCATAGACATACAAACACCTAGACAAGACACTGACCTATTTAACATACAAACCCCTAGACAATCCAAAAACACATACATTCCCCATGTCACACCCTGACCTAACTAAAATAATAAAGAAAACAAAGAATACTAAGGCCAGGGCGTGACAGTACCCCCCCCCCCCAAAGGTGCGGACTCTGGCCGCAAAACCTAACACAGAAGGGGAGGGTCCGGGGTGGGCCTTCCTATGGCGGCGGCTCGGGTGCGGGACGTGACCCCCACTCCACCATTGTCAATACCAGCTTTGGTGTCTCTGGTAGATCCTGGCTGACTGGCGGCTCTGGAAGATCCTGGCTGGCTGGCGACTCTGGCAGATCCTGGCTGGCTGGCGACTCTGGCAGATCCTGGCTGGCTGGCGACTCTGGCTGCTCATGGCTGGCTGGCGACTCTGGCTGCTCATGGCTGGCTGGCGACTCTGGCTGCTCATGGCTGGCTGGCGACTCTGGCTGCTCATGGCTGGCTGGCGACTCTGGCTGCTCATGGCTGGCTGGCGACTCTGGCTGCTCATGGCTGGCTGGCGACTCTGGCTGATCCTGGCTGACTGGCGGCTCTGGCAGATCCTGGCTGACTGGCGGCTCTGGCAGATCCTGGCTGACTGGCGGCTCTGGCAGATCCTGGCTGACTGGCGGCTCTGGCAGATCCTGGCTGACTGGCGGCTCTGGAAGATCCTGGCTGGTTGGAGCTCTGGAAGATCTTGGCTGGTTGGCGGCTCTGGCAGATCCTGGCTGGTTGGCGGCTCTGGCAGATCCTGGCTGGTTGGCGGCTCTGGCAGATCCTGGCTGGTTGGCGGCTCTGGCAGATCCTGGCTGGTTGGCGGCTCTGGCAGATCCTGGCTGGTTGGCGGCTCTGGCAGATCCTGGCTGGTTGGCGGCTCTAGCGGCTCCTGACTGACGAACGGCTCTGACGGCTCGGGACAGACGGGCGGCTCTGACGGCTCGGGACAGACGGGCGGCTCTGACGGCTCGGGACAGACGGGCGGCTCTGACGGCTCGGGACAGACGGACGGCTCAGATGGCTCGGGACAGACGGACGGCTCAGATGGCTCGGGACAGACGGACGGCTCAGATGGCTCGGGACAGACGGACGGCTCAGATGGCTCGGGACAGACGGACGGCTCAGATGACGCTGGGCAGACGGACGGCTCAGATGACGCTGGGCAGACGGACGGCTCAGATGGCGCTGGGCAGACGGACGGCTCAGATGGCGCTGGGCAGACGGACGGCTCAGATGGCGCTGGGCAGACGGACGGCTCAGATGGCGCTGGGCAGACGGATGGCTCAGATGGCGCTGGGCAGACGGATGGCTCAGATGGCGCTGGGCAGACGGATGGCTCAGATGGCGCTGGGCAGACGAATGGCTCAGATGGCGCTGGGCAGACGGATGGCTCAGATGGCGCTGGGCAGACGGATGGCTCAGACGGCGCTGGGCAGGCAGGCGGCTCAGACGGCGCTGGGCAGACGGATGGCTCAGACGGCGCTGGGCAGGCAGGCGGCTCAGACGGCGCTGGGCAGACGAGCAGTGCAGGCGGCGTTGGGCAGACGGCCGACTCTGACCTGCTGAGGCGCACAGTAGGCCTGGTGCGTGGTGTCGGAACTGGTGGTACCGGACTGGAGACACGCACCTCAAGGCTAGTGCGGGGAGCAGGAACAGGGCACACTGAATTCTCGAGGCGCACTATAGGCCTGGTGCGTGGTACCGGAACTGGTGGTACCGGGCTGAGGGCACGCACCTCAGGGCGAGTGCGGGGAGAAGGAACAGTGCTCTGGAGACACACTGGAAGCCTGGTGCGTGGTGTAGGCACTGGTGGTACTGGGCTGGGGCAGGGAGGTGGCGCAGGAAATACCGGACCGTGCAGGCGTACTGACTCCCTTGAGCACTGAGCCTGCCCAACCTTACCTGGTTGTATGCTCCCCGTAGCCCGACCAGTGCGGGGAGGTGGAATAACCCGCACTGGGCTGTGTAGGCGAACCGGGGACACCATGCGTAAGGCTGGTGCCATGTATGCCGGCCCGAGGAGACGCACTGGAGGCCAGATGCGTTGGGCCGGCTTCATGACATCCGGCTCAATACTCAATCTAGCCCTGCCAGTGCGGGGAGGTGGAATAACCCGCACCGGGCTATGCACACGTACAGGAGACACCGTGCGCTCTACCGCATAACACGGTGTCTGCCCGTACTTTCGCGCTCCACGGTAAGCTCGGGGAGTTGGCGCAGGTCTCCTACCTGACTTCGCCACACTCCCTTGTAGCCCCCCCCCCCAAGAAATTTTTGGGTTTGACTCTCGGGCTTCCAGCCTTGCTTCCGTGCTGCCTCCTCATATCGCCTCCTCTCGGCTTTAGCTGCCTCCAGCTCTTCACGAGGGAGGCGATATTCTCCCGGTTGAGCCCAAGGTCCCTTACCTTCCAGTATCTCCTCCCAAGTCCAAGAATCCTTTATGCGCTGCTCCTGCTGCTGCTTAACACGCTGCTTGGTCCCGTTACGGTGGGTAATTCTGTCACGATCGTCTTGAGGATAATGAGTGGACCAAGGCGCAGCGTGTGAAAAATACATTCTCTTTTATTAGAGACGAGTGAAACACGAAACGAACACTTATAACAAAACTAAACAAAACAACAAACGTCCGTGAAGCTACAAACGTAAGTGCAATACAAAAGCTACAAACGTTCTACATAGACAATTACCCACAAAACCCAATGCCTATGGCTGCCTTAAATATGGCTCTCAATCAGAGACAATGAACCACAGCTGCCTCTAATTGAGAACCAATCTAGGCAGCCATAGACATACAAACACCTAGACAAGACACTGACCTATTTAACATACAAACCCCTAGACAATCCAAAAACACATACATTCCCCATGTCACACCCTGACCTAACTAAAATAATAAAGAAAACAAAGAATACTAAGGCCAGGGCGTGACAGAAGCCTACATAACCAGCCCATAAAGTAAAATGTAACATCCATATATGGCCAGCTTTAACATTGATTTATCCTGCAATAGATGTTGTTCAATTAGTAACATACATTTTTGTCTTCTTCTAATGCCTCTTAAGGGGAAAGTAATCTAAAAGTAACTGAATGTAATCAGATTACGTTACAGAGTTTGGGTAATCCCAAAAAATACGTAACTGATTACAATTTTGGACAGGTAACTTAACTGTAACGGATTACATTTAGAAAGTAACCTAGCCAACCGTGTCGCTACGTAGCCTACACTGTTGTCACCATAATTGCTATTTAAGATGGAGCCGACAGAGATGGTCACCTCTCTTCGAGTCCTTAGGAAACAATGCAGTATTTCGTTTTTTTATGTATTATTTCTTACATTGTTACCCCAGGAAATCTTAAGTCTTATTACATACAGCCAGGAAGAACTATTGGATATAAGAGCGACGTTAACTTACCAACATTATGACCAGGAATACGACTTTCCAGAAGTGGATCCTCTGTTTGGACCACCACCCAGGACAATGGATGTAATCTCAGAAGCGGACCCAAAACAACGGCGCCACAGAAGGGGCAGACAGAGCGGCCTCCTGGTCAGGCTCCGTAGACGGGCACATCGCCCACCGCTCCAGAGTATACTACTTGTCAATGTCCAGTCTCTTGACATCAAGGTAGATGAAATTCGAGCAAGGGTTGCCTTCCAGAGAGACATCAGAGATTGTAACATTCTCTGTTTCACAGAAACATGGCTCTCTCGGGATATGTTGTCAGAATCGATTCAGCCACCGGGCTTCTCCATGCATCGCGCTGACAGAGATAAACACCTCTCTGGGAAGAGGAAGGGCAGGGTGTATGCTTCATGATTAATGACTCATGGTGTAATCATAACAACATACAGGAACTCAAGTCCTCCTGCTCACCCGACCTAGAATTCCTTACAATCAAATGCCGGCCATATTACTTCCCACAAGAATTCTCGTCAGTTATTGTCACAGCTGTGTACAAGCAGACACCACGACGGCCCTCAATGAACTTCAATGGACTCTATGTAAACTGGAAACCATATATCCATAGGCTGCATTTATTGTAGCTGGGGATTTTAACAAAGCAAATTTGAGAACAATGCTACGTAAATTTTATCAGCATATTGATTGCATGACACGTAGGGCTAATACACTCGATCCCTGCTACTCAACTTAACTTCTGCGATGTATACAAAGACCTCCCCCGCCCTCCCTTCGGCAAATCCGACCATGACGCCATCTTGCTCCTACCGTCTTATAGAAAGAAACTAAAACAGGATGTACCAGTGACTAGAACCATTCAACACTGGTCTGACCAATCGGAATCCACGCTTCAAGATTGTTTTGATCACGCGAACTGGGATGTGTTCCGGTCAGCCTCAGATAACAATATCGATCTATACGCTGACTCGGTGAGTGAGTTTATTAAGAAGTGCATTGGAGATGTTGTACCCACTGTGACTATTAAAACCTACCCTAACCAAAAACCCTGGATGGATGGCAGCATCTGCGCAAATTGAAAGCGCGATCCACCGCATTTAACCATGGAAAGAGGTCTGGGAATATGGCTGAATATAAACAATGTAGTTATTCCCTCCGCAAGGCAATCAAACATGCGAAATGCCGGTACAGGGACAAAGTGGAGTCGCAATTCAACGGCTCAGACACGAGATGTATGTGGCAGAGTCTACAGGAAATCACGGACTACAAAAATAAAACCAGCCACGTCACGGACACCAACGTCACGCTTCCGGACAAACTAAACACCTTCTTTGCCCGCTTTGAGGATAATACAGTGCCACCGTCGCTGCCAGCTAACAAGGTCTGTGCCCCCCCCTCTCCTTCTCCATGGCCGACGTGAGTAAAACATTTAAACGTGTTAACCCTCGCAAGGCTGCTGGCCCAGACGGCATCCCTAGCTGCGTTCTTAGAGCATGCACAGACCAGCTGGTTGGTGTGTTTACAGACATATTCAATTGCTCCCTATCCCAGTCTGCTGTCCCCACATGCTTTAAGATGGCCACCATTGTTCCTGTACCCAAGAAGGCAAAGATAACTGAACTAAATGACTACCGTCACGTAGCACTCACTTCTGTCATCATGAAGTGCTTTGAGAGACTAGTCAAGGATTATATCACCTCCACCTTACCGGCCACCCTAGACCCACTTCAGTTTGCATACCGCCCCAACAGGTCCACAGACGATGCAATCGCCATCACACTGCACACTGCCCTATCCCATCTGGACAAGAGGAATACCTATGTAAGAATGCTGTTCATTGGCTACAGCTCAGCATTCAACACCATAGTACCCTCCAAGCTCATCATCAAGCTGGAGGCCATGGGTCTCAACGCTGCCCTGTGCAATTGGGTCCTGGACTTCCTGACGGGCCGCCCCCAGGTGGTGAAGGTAGGTAACAACATCTCCACTTCGCTGACCCTCAATACTTGGGCCCCACAAGGGTGCGTGCTCAGCCCCCTCCTGTACTCCCTGTTCACCCATGAATGAGTGGCCATGCACGTCTCTAGCTCAATCATCAGGTTTTTAGACTACACAACAGTAGTGGGCTTGACTACCAACAATGACAAGACAGCCTACAGGGAGGAGGTGAGGGCACTCGGAGTGTGATGTCAGGAAAACAACCTCTCAGCAGCCCCCTATCCACATCGAAGGGACAGCAGTGGAGAAGGTGGAAAGTTTTAAGTTCCTCGGCGTACACATCACAGACAAACTGAAATGGTACACCCACACAGACAGTGAAGAAGGCGCAACAGCGCCTCTTCAACCTCAGGAGGCTGAAGAAATTTGGCTTGTCTCCCAAAACCCTGACAAACTTTTACAGATGCACAAATGAGAGCATCCTGTCGGGCTGTATCACAGCCTGGTATGGCAACTGCACCACCCTCAATCCCAAGGCTCTCCAGGGGGTGGTGCGATTTGCACAACGCATCACCGGCGACAAACTACCTGCCCTCCATGACACCTACAGCACCCGATGTCACAGGAAGGCCAAAAAGATCATCAAGGACAACAACCACCCGAGCCACTGCATGTTCACACTGCTACCATCCAGAAGGCGAGGTCAGTACAGGTGCATCAAAGCTGGGACCGAGAGACTGAAAAACAGCTTCTATCTCAAGGTCATCAGAACGCTAAACAGCAATCACTAACTCAGAGAGGCGGCTGCCTACATTGAGACCCAATCACTGGCCACTTTAATAAATGGATCACTAGTCACTTTAAACAATGCCACTTTAAATAGTGCCACTTTAATAATGTTTACATATCTTACATTGCTCATATAATATGTATATACTGTATTTTATACCATCTATTGTACCTTGCCTATGCCGCTTGGCCATCACTCATCCATATATTTATATGTACATATTCTCATTCACCCCTTTAGATTTGTGTGTATTAGGTAGTTGTTGGGAAATTGTTAGATTACTTGTTAGATATTACTGCACTGTCAGAACTAGAAGCACAAGCATTTCGCTACACTCGAATTAACATCTGCTAACCATGTGTACATGACCAATAAAATTTGATTTGATTTTAACATCATAGTCAACAAACTAGAACTGACTTGGAAGAGTTGCAGTGATGGATAGCCTTAGCCATCTAGCTAACATAAATAGCATTCATCTCTGTTTGAGTCAGATTTGTTGAGTAGGCTAAATTATAGCTGCATTATCTAAGTAAGTGAAAGGTAAACTAAAAATACAACGAAATATGTCTCTTTCTCTCTCTCTCTGCTGCTTCTCCTTTAGTTTTTAAGAAATGTATTTGTTCAAAACTGTTCAACTATTGTCTTTCTCTCTCTTTGAGTCAACTACTCAACACACTTTATGCCCTGCACTGCGAGCTAGCTGTAGCTTATGCTTTCAGTATTAGATTCATTATGTGATCCTTTGGGTGGACAACATGTCAGTTTATGCTGCAAGAGCTCTGATAGGTTGGAGGACGTCCTCCAGAAGTCGTCATAATTACTGTGTTATTCTATGGAATGGGGTGAGAACCATCCCAATGGGAATATACGTCAGTTCAACGTCTAATTTGATTTACATTTGGTTGCGTTGTCAACTAACGTGAAATTAACCAAAATGTTAAAAGATGGGTGGATAATAGATGAAATTCCCTTATTTTGATGGCTTTTGCAAATCCAATCAGCTTTACATGTTGATTCGACGTCATCACATAGAATTTTGTTGTTGAAATGACGTGAAACAAAGTTAATTCAACCAGTTTTTGCCAGGTGGGATGAGCCTGACACGGAACCCAATCCGGCTGCACACGTGCGCCATCGTGCATACATGTATTTTGTCCCCCCACACCAAACGCGATCACGACACGCAGGTTAAAATATTTTTTTAAACTCTGAACCAATTATATTAATTTTGGGACAGGTCGAAAAGCATTAAGCCTTTATGGCAATTTAGCTAGTTAGCTTGCACTTGCTAGCTAATTTGTCCTATTTAGCTAGCTTGCTGTTGCTAGCTAATTTGTCCTGGGATATAAACATTGAGTTGTTATTTTCCCTGAAATGCACAAGGACCTCTACTCCGCCAATGAATCCACACATAAAACGGTCAACCGAATCGTTTCTAGTCATCTCTCTTCCTTCCCGGCTTTTCTTCTCTTGACTTTATATTGCGATTGGCAACTTTCATAAATTAGGTGCATTACCGCCACTGACCTCATTCATAGATGGCACATGGGTACCTGCTTCTATAAACCAATGAGGAGATGAGTGAGGCAGGACTTGCAGCGCGATCTGTGTCAGAAATAGAACTGATTTCTATTTTAGCCCTTGGCAACGCAGACGCTCGTTGGCGCAATAATTGAATAACATAGATTTCTACATTTATTTTGTGAAAATAGCTGTGCTCTGGCTACACCATAATGATACCCTAGAGGGTGCTGTTGAAGCTACTGAAGAACATTGCAAAACAGTGTTTCAGTTATTTAGTGACATGAATATATTTAATATAGTTATCAAAAATATATAACTTCTATCATGTTTCACTATTTTAATTTGGTCCTTCCCTTCCTCCACTGCTATATAATCACTTATGTGTGTTTCACAATACAATCTCAACTAGTGTGTGTGTGTGTGTGTGTGTGTGTGTGGGGGGGGGGGGAGAGAGAGAGAGAGAGAAAACACCGAGAGGGTTTCTGCACTCGAACATGTTCAATTTGCCCGGCAAAATACGTCATGTTCGCTTTGCCCCTCTACATGCCTGCCTGTCGTAGCGGCAGCGCTGTAGCCTACTGAGAACGGTGATGAGAGATGAACCGCAGTTTATATGTTGATATATGTTGGATGCTGCTGCAGCGACGGCCTTCCGTGTTTAGTCCATGCGGAAGAGTGCTTTCTAAACGGCTAGTAGAGGATTTCGACCTGGATAAAATAGACTAGGAAGCGGACTCACCCAGAAACAGCTCCATCCACCCATACCATCGAATGTGTTGATCACAGTGCGGCCCAGTTGTCCTAATTCGAAGCCGGGGGCTAGATTTGGAACGTCGCAGGAACATGGAGGTGAGACGACGGGTGTGACAAGGGAGTTTTGCCCTAGAAATTAATGTTGCAGACATACCGATCTAACGCGAGAATGGCCTATAATTAAGAATGAATGCAATGATCTAGAGATATAGAATGATGTTTAGCTAGGTGAACAGATTATCACGAAAAATATTAGGCCTAGACTACATGAATTATTATTATTATTATTATTAATACAACAATTATTATTAGTCATGTTGACAGCTTGTACACCCTATTCTGGAGATAAAATTGACATGGATTTGATACGGACATTATGTTTCACCTAATATGGACACATCAATTTACACATTTCAGTCTGTTTTGAAAGTAATTGTTTATGGTATCATTGGATCTTACATTTGTCTCATATAGAAAATCTAACTGAAATAGGCAGAGGACCAGAACGTAATAGCCTAAAAACTCGTTGCGACTTGTTGTAGCCTACTGTTGCTAGGAATGCTGTTATAGTTCATACATTTTTCATGTAGCAACTGAACCGTTGGAGTCATACTGTAGCCTAATTTAAGAAGAACATTTGAGTCTACAGGCTTCCTATTCAGATATGAAATCAGTCAGTCCTGCAGTCATGGTAGGCTACTACCTGGTGCTTTCTCTTCTTCATAAGGAACTATGAGGGGAGGAGGAGAAGGAGAGAGGGAGAACAGACTCTCTGCTGGAGGCCAGATTCTGATATCATCCAGTTGGGACTACAGCAGAACACAGGTACACTCACACACCACTCGCTGACGGTTTCTCAGGGAGAGATGGGATATACAAAAAACACATTTCTAATTCACACATTAGTACACGTGGGAAATTGGACAAATGTAAGCACCCACAAAATTATTATTATCATACACACACACACACACACACACACACACACACACACACACACACACACACACACACACACACACACACACACACACACACACACACTGTAGTAGCTATGTCATTGTTTTTGCGTAACAGTATACAATGTTGAGTGTTGTTCCCTGTCTTTTACAGTGACTCGTCAGATGTTGAAGCGATGGCCGTGTGGACTGAGCTATAGCGCTGCAACATTCATACACATAGATGCCCCCCTCCTAACCCCCTGAGCCCCCTACAGCCTCCCCACCCTCCCTCTGTCTCTCCTCCATCTCTCCTTCCTCTGTCATCCCTCTACCCCCTCTGATCCCAGCCTCTTTCTGATCTAATTGTCTCTCACTGTCTTCTTCTCTCTCCTTTTCTCTGCATCTCTCTTTTTCTCTCTCTCTCTCCCGCACTCCATCATGGCGTGTTGTGGTCGCTCTCTTGACTCCCCCTGTACCCTGGCCCTATTGGTGGGCTTCCAGTTTGCCTTTGTGGTCTACTTCTCCCTGGGGGGCTTCAGGGGGCTGGTGTCCGTACTGGTCCACTCTGAGCAGCCTGAGTTTGACTACTCCCGCCCCCACGACGTGTACACCAACCTCAGCCACCTGGGGGCGCCACCAGCCCCCCACATAGGCACCGGACCACCAGGGACAGGGGCTCAGCTGAAGGACTGCAAGGTGCCCTCACCACTACTGGGTAAATATACGTGTGTGAGGGGGAGAACTACTCCACCATGCTGTAAGGCATTATGTACTGTATGAATAATCAAGGTTTCCTACATAATACGATACATCTCCCCTCCTCTACCTCTCTCTGTCTTCGCTAGTCGGTCCTGTGTCTGTGCGTCTGTCCTCGCCTCTCTCTCTGGAGGAGATCAGGGAGAGGAACCCGTTGGTGTTACCGGGAGGCCGGTACAGCCCCCCAGACTGCCAGCCGCATCACCACACGGCCATCGTGGTGCCGTACCGTAACCGCCAGACTCACCTCCGAGCCCTACTCTACCACCTCCACCCCTTCCTACAGAGACAACAGATTCACTACAGTATCTACATAGTCCAGCAGGTCTCTTTCTCTCTCTCTCTCTCGCGCTCTCTCTTTCGCTCTCGCTTACTTTCTTTCTCTCTCTCTGATCGCTGTATTTTCCTTTGCAGTGGGGTAACTCTACATTTAACCGGGCTAAGCTGTTGAATGTTGGGGTCCGCGAGGCGCTGAGAGACGAGGACTGGGGGTGTATCTTCCTACACGATGTAGATCTGCTGCCTGAAAATGACCATAACACCTACACCTGTCACAATCAGTTCCCCACACACCTCTCCGTTGCCATGGACAAGTTCAGATACAGGTATGTGTGTGTTTATGAAGCGTATCAGCGTCTGTATGTCAAGTGTCATCTGAGGTTCTGGCATCTTCTGGTATTTGTCCCACCCAGGTTGCCGTACCCCCAGTATTTCGGAGGGGTATCTGCGGTCACACCTGAGCAGTACATGAAGATGAACGGATTCCCCAACACCTATTGGGGCTGGGGTGGGGAGGACGATGACATCGCTGCCAGGTGAGTAGGGCGAAGGGCTGGGAGGGACAACCACATGTGACTATACCAGTGAATTCCTTGAAAGATGTCTCGTCTGTATCTCTCTTCATTAGCTATTTGTCTTCACGTATTTAATTTCTACCTCTGTCATAATATCCTGTTCATCTCCATTCTCACCGCCATTGCTTTGCTGTGTCTCTCCCTACAGTTCATGTTTGGAGCTCAGTAAGTATCCATGTCAGCTTGTTGGGCAGTTTGCTTGGTAGATTTCCTCCCCATTAGTTGGTTTGTTTAGTTCAGGTGGATGTGTGAAAACCCATACTCTGTCCCATAGAGGGCCAATGGACCAGTATGATAGTGGATTACACACCTCATTAGTAGGCCCCAGAGTTTTTCCTAGTGAGGTCAATTGGTCAGGAAAATCTTGAGACGCTACCTTATCTAGTCTTGTGCTGTCTTTCAGTTATTTCACTCAAATCAACATATTAAGTCTTCCTGTGTTGCTGTCTGTCTCAGAGTGCGTCTGTCTGGGATGAAGATAGTGCGCCCTCCAGTGGCCATCGGACATTACAAGATGATCAAGCATAAAGGAGACAGGGGCAACGAGCAGAATCCACGCAGGTACACACACACACACACACACACACACACACACACACACACACACACACACACACACACACACACACACACACACACACACACACACACACACCTTATTGACTCATCTCTCTCCTCCCCCTGTCCCTCCACAGGTTTGACCTTCTGAAACGGACCAGGCTCAACTGGCATTCTGATGGTCTGAACTCTCTGACCTACGAGCTGTTATCCAAAGAGCTGCAGCCTCTCTACACCAACCTGACGGTCGACATCGGGGATGACCCTCGTCTGCCCCAGAGGAAAGCCACGCCTCCTATGCCCAAACGTGAGGTGAAGGGGGATGAATTACCTCCCCTTGTGCCATGGAGCAAACATGGATCAAAGAGGAGGGGAGACACACCCCTTGCAGCCAAACATGACGTAAAGGGGGAGGGGCAAGCCGTTAAAGTGGGTGTGGTTACAGCTGTGACTACAGCTAAACCTGACAAGGTAGACCACGCCCAGTCAAAGACAGTGCATCAGACTGTAGATGAGAGGGCGGGTGTGGTAAAGTAGGAAGAAGGCTGGGCTGGAGATATGGGGTGCATCTCATTGGTCTAAAGCTGCCCCCTCTCTTCTTCTCTCCTGCATCTGAAAACACAGGATGGGTGTTAGCAATGTGGAGGATGTTACTGTCCTGTCCAGTTCTACCACATCAGTGCAGATGAAGGAAAGGACATGATGAGATGAAGCCATTTTAGACTATTGAGATGCACACTAAAATGACACACCTTCTGTTCCTTGATTATCATAGGGTCCCTTATGAGGGGACCAGTAAAGCTAGCTATGTCCGTGAAACTAGATATTGTGAAGGATAGGGCTTAGGCTACAGCCAACTCAAAACCCTTCTGAATGTGACTCACCTCCAGCGACAGTCACGGTATTCAAACAAACTCTCCACCCTTCCTCTCTCAGAAGACTACACCACCGTTATTACCAGTTGGTTTCATTGGTTCTCAAACCTCTCTTTGGGGATCCCCAGACGTTTCACAGTTTTGTTGTAGCCCTGAGTTAACTCACCTGATTCCAGTAGTCAACGGCTTGATGAGCTACTGAATCAGGTGTGCTAGCTCTGGAATAGTTCAAATACATGGGGTCCCTGAGGAGAGGTTTGAGAACCACTGAACCAGACAACTGGTATGTGAAGGGTGTTGTAGTCTTCTGAGAGAGGACGGGTGGAGAGGTTTTAGAACCACTGGTCTGATGGACAGGTAACGTCATGTGTGGTGAACATTAATTCTGAAGAGAGAGATTGTGACATCAGCATTTAATCAAACCCAATTAAAACTCCGGAGTTCCTTTTTTCAGCCAATGGGATGCCAGATCTTGCGAGCAACCAATCCGCTGCCAACCCACTGCTGTTCTCAGCCAATCATCTCCTAGTTGACTTCTGGCTTCAGCCTATCCGCTCCCAGAAACTGCTGCTGTTGGTCCGCCCTATTGTGTGGGTCAGTGTTTCTGTGCCTTCTCTCTTCTATTGCTCTTTTATGGAGTGGGACAAAGTTGTCCCTAGACGCTGATCTGGGGTCTGTTTTCTGTTGTCCCTTTTATGGTTACGTATATATATTGGGTCAGGGTAAACTGATGCTAAGTCTGTATCTACAGGCAACTTCTTCTCTGAGCACCATTTTATATCCGTTTGCCCGATCAGTGCTTTCACCCTCCAGACGTATCAGATGACTGTAGGATTTATATTTATATAGAGATGTTTGTTTACTTTGAGTCGGGTGCCTCTTGATTGTGTATTTGGGTTTAGAGACAATCTAATCTAAGGGTAAAAATGTAAACTGTGTTACTAATCGCTTCACATAGAGAAAGAAATCTCTACGTAAAGGGAAGTTAAGTATTCTATGCCTCAAATACCATAGACTTGGTTCTATAGTTTGTTATCTAGTTTGAATATACTGTCTTTAAGTGAGTGAACTTATGTCCATCCAGTACAGAATCCCTCATAGCCATCCATGTTGATTTCATATCAGCCATCTGGAATGTACTGTACATACTTTATCATACTAGTTTACTATAATCCAAAAACAATAAGATATGTTTCAGTGAGGGGAGGTTCTGGAGCCAGTTTGTAGGAGGAGCTATAAGGTAACTAACTACCTGTACTGTATTTCCTGCTGCGATGTGATTGGATAAAGGAGTGTGTCTGGGGGGTTCTGAAGATTCTCCTGTGTAGAACATAGGGTTTCATTAGAGAGATGCTCATTTCAAGCTTATATGCTGTTCATGAGTTGATATAAAAAAATATTCAGATCCACATTAGCTGTTGAAGAATCAGCAACTATTCTTCTTGGGGTCCACACAAAACATAGAACATGACAAAATACAGGTTACTAATGGACAAGAACAGCAACACAAACAATACGAGTATTTTAAAAAGAAGAAAGAGAAATTAATAATATTAATCTTAAACATTCAAGAATAATGTGTGTTTTGAATGTTTTTTTTTCATGATTTATTTCACTTAACTACTGTTACTGATGCTAATTTGAATGTATTTTATTTATTAAACTACTGTTAGGATTTGGGTTTTACCCGTTAAGCTTACTTACAGCAGTGAGTATTTACTCAAGAGGAGCATTCCATAGCATCAACAATGCCTCATATCAGAATGTAGACCAGCCTTTTAACGTGAAAGAAAGGGTGGTTCATATTATCCATGTAGTTGTCATGGTTACTAGCACTGTGCTGAACTTATATGACGGACTTAAAGTTCCAAACCTTGCAGATACTGTAGAAATTAGATTTAGAATGGAAACAATTGAATTCTTTATCAGGTAGAACAGCTAATTTGATATATTCTATATTTCTATTTCTGTCTTCTACATTCTAAACATTATGCCTCAATAAGCCCCATGTTTTAAAGAATGGAATGCTGTAGGCAACCCTGTTCCTGGAGTGTCGCAGGTACTGCAGGGTTTTGTTCCAACTAGTCACCACACATGACCAACTGAGCCATGCAGCACTCCAGGACCCCTGCTGTAGGCTATGTACTGTATGTCTCTGATTCAGTGTACAGCATATCATACATATATGCCCTCTTGCTGTCTGAGAGAGAGCTTTACTTTTTTACGGCCGTGATTGGGAGTCCCATAGGGCGGCGCACAATTGGCCCAGCGTCGTCCGGATTAGGGTTTGGCCGGGGTAGGCCGTCATTGTAAATACGAATTTGTTCTTAACTGACTTGCCTAGTTAAATTGAAAGAATATATATATATAAATAATAATTACCTGGGTGCTTTCTAATAGAGGAGGGAGGGAGGGTATGGGAATCAAGGCCTCTGACTGTACAATAGGAATATTAATCAATACTGTCAATCTATATCTGCACCTTGTACCCAATTAAATCGTTACAATGAGGATGATGAAATGCCACCCCCATCTTTGAGGTCACCTTTTCAACTCACGTGTGTGAGATATTTTAGAGAATTAGAGAAAGAGAATAGTATTTTGACTTTAAATTCACTACACAGGTGGCATACCAGTGAAACTACTGTATACCCACTATAACCATACACTACTTGATGGTGATGGTGATGATGGTGATGATGCCATCCACTATTAATCAATTGTAAGTGATCATCCATAGGATATATCTGCAGTCATATTAACACAGCTCTTCATAGGGACATAACCGACTAGTGCGTATCATAGGAGACAGTGTGTACCTGGAAATCATTCTATATTTAATAAAATAGCTAGTTTTCTATCAGATGTTTGGTGTAAATGCAGGGGAAATAGTATAGACTACTATAGGCAATCTATTGTAACTTTAATTTAGTCACATGGTTTTGACTTTTATTTCTAAAACATGCTTTTTACTTTTTCAATCATGATCAGTTCGGTGTGTTGATTTCCATACTGATAGCTGTGTGGTAACATACTGTATTGAAAAGTGTTAGAATATTATTGTAGTTTTAAGGGGATATGAATTATATCACTTGGACTGGGAGTTGAATGGAAGGTTATGACATGTGCTTTAGTCACTGTATTGAGTTTCTAACCTGATTTCCACCTTCAGATTAAAATGAACTATCATATTTAGAGGAAATGGACACTGGACAGCTCTAGTCCTCGGGGGTTGCCGTGTCTGCTGGGTTGTGTTTGGGAGTGAGAGGCGGGAGATAAGGAGAGGCCAGCAGAGATGGCACCCTAGAGAGATTGGGGGTTATTCTTTGGGCCATGTTGTGGAGTGTTGTGTTTCATGACTACACAGAGAAAACATACCAATAAAACACATTCAAAAGCTTGCCTGCTGTCTTTTCTGTATGTATTTAATGGAGGATGATTTGAATAGGTTGTTAGAGTAATGGCTAATGGACACTTAGGACATAGGGAATGTTTTGTCACCCCATCAGAGAAACATATAGTAGATGCATATCATATACACATCAAACCATTACATCACTCTTAATGCTATGGCAATCCTGCATGTTCTATCACACAACATAAGTGGGGGATTATAGAGTGAGCCATGAGATCATACTTATAAATAGATCATGACTCCTGTTAATGTTCGATCTGTTTTCTAATCTGATTCAGAGGCATCGGAGTGGGTGTTGGGGGGGGGGGGGGGGGCTGTAGTAGAACTGAACAGCCATGAAATAAATACATACAGTATCAGAGGAATCACATGCCTTTGGTCAGAAGTAGTGTACTGGATGGGGAATAGAGTGTGATTTCAGACAGTCATAGTAATGTTCTGTGGTAGGCTATAAATCCATAATGTACAAGGTCTGTACACAGACGTCACACGGTATGCAGAAGGTTCCATACACACTGAATTTATTGGGACCAGCCATTGCATTGATGTAACTCCCATTGAACAACTTAGTCTCACAATCTGGCGTAGAGTCAATACAAAATTTTGGTGGAAACCATGAAAAAAAAATGGGCAGGGACCATTTACTGGCAGTGTTTTCCCAGCTAAATATAGTTGGTTCACAGAACATTTCTGAAAGGCAAGAACTCTCCTCTTGTGTGCCGTAGGCTGTACACGGTGGCAGTTGGAAGAGACTAACCTTCTTCTTACCAATGTTTGCCCATTTCTGTAGCATTCATAGAAAACTCCTTCCAAATAAATATCCTCTAGGAACAGTGGAGCCTGGGATTTAGATCAAGATTACACTGAGGTGATGTCACAGAGGCCACCAGGAAGGAGACAACAGATAAAAACCATTTCAATGACAACATGTCAAATGATCCTCTATTTCACCAGGAATAAAAACCATTTCAATGACAACATGTCAAATGATCCTCTATTTCAGCAGGAATAAAAACCATTTCAATGACATGTCAAATGATCCTCTATTTCATCAGGAATAAAAACCATTTCAATGACAACATGTCAAATGATTCTCTATTTCACCAGGAATAAAAACCATTTCAATGACATGTCAAATGATCCTCTATTTCACCAGGAATAAAAACCATTTCAATGGCTACATTTCAAATGATTGTCACAAGTGTAGAGAGGAGTAGGCAGTCGCAGGTTTAGAACTACTGAGCTTATAAAAGCACTATATAAATAAAAGTGGGATGAAACCCAAAGTGCAAAATAATAAAGTACTCAGGAAATAGTAGGAGAGATTCCTCTCAGGAAAACAAGCAACATTTACAATGACCGTCAAAGACAAATAACAGAGGGAGTATATATACAGTGATACAGTGGGGATCGGAACCAGGTGTGTGTAATGATGACGAGACATGTCCGGGTGTTGATGAGTGAAGGGCGTTTGCCAGCAGCAGGTTTGCCAGCAGCAGGTTCGCCAGCAGCAGGTTCGGCAGCAGCAGGTTCGCCAGCAGCAGGTTCGGCAGCAGCAGGTTCGGCAGCAGCTAGAAGGCCAGCGACACCGAACGCCTGAGCTGGACAGGAGGGGGAGCCAAAGCGAAGGCTGGTGTGACAGTGATCCTCTGTTTCACATGAGGAATAAAACCCATTTCAATGGCAACATTTCAAATGATCCTCTGTTTCACATGAGGAATAAAACCCATTTCAATGGCAACATTTCAAATGATCCTCTATTTCACATGAGGAATAAAAAAGGTGTCTCTTTGTCATCAAACATATTATATAGATCCAGTGGATCCACTTTGCTTTGTGGCTGGAGTTTCACTTTGGTTGGACTAAAAGTCTACTGTACCTCATCTTTGGCATTAGAGAGACAATCAGGTATGTTGGTGTGATAGATAAGTAAGAACAGAGAGAAGGCTGAGACAGGCTTTAGTCAACTCCTGTTAGTGCCTATGAGACTGACTGACCTGTCCCAGCCTTTACGCGCACGCACGCACGCAGGCAGGCAGGCAGGCAGGCAGGCAGGCAGGCAGGCACGCACGCACGCACGCACGCACGCACGCACACACACACACACACACACACACACACACACACACACACACACACACACACACACACACACACACACACACACACACACACACACACACACACACACACACACACACACACACACACTTCCCCGGTCTGGCATGGCCCGCTCAGAGAAACCCAGGCACGTCACTCTCAAGAAGATCAAGAGTCTCGACCCTCTTTCTGCCAAGGACTCTGCTCTATTCATTAAAGAGATTTCTCTTTTTAATCTCAGAGGGGCAACCTAGATTTAGGAAGGTTATGAGTAAGTAAACATATAATTAATTAATGTATTCTTCAATGGCAAAGACAATCTACAAAAACCTTGAACAAAACATCCCTTATCTAACTGTTACATTCTGTTATCTAATTTCTATAGAATGTTCCTGGAATTCCTATTTCATTTCCAAATAGCTATGTGAATAGCACCTACCCGTACATATACGTGAATAACACGTAACATGTACATATTTCTATGTACCGTATTTGATCCACAGTATTTGATCCACAGTATTTGATCCACAGTATTTGATACACAGTATTTAATACACCGTATTTGATACACAGTATTTGATACACAGTATTGCTCATAACACATAACATAAATGTGAGAAAGCAGCAGAGAAATACAAATAACAAAAATGTGTCAGACAAATCATCCAACCATATCTTATTGACAGGAAATAGAATAACATAGAAACCATCAAAAATTAGGACATTGAGTCATCAGGCCACCCGGGTTGTGTGATCCACATTTAGTCCCTTAGTTGTTCAGCTGTTTCTATCATACACATATTCAGCCTCAGTGGACCATTTCCTCTGCCCCAGGCCTCCTGTGCTCACAACAACGCAGAGATCAAGTGAATTATTTCAGCTATTGTGGCAGTACACCCACTGGGGATCTAGATCATGCACTCATGGCTTTTTTTTGCCTCCCAGTAAAATAATGTTAACATCCTGTCCTCCTACACAATCTGACCTTGACATTCCCAGGTGATTGTTTTTTTTCTTCTCTTTCTGTGTGCGTGTGTTTGTGTGTTTGTGTATGTTTCATGTACATTATTGGTCTGGAGAAGGTATAAGGAGATGAGGGGGGGTGGGGGGAGTAATAAGCCTGTCTATACTTAGGGTTTGCCTGCAGCTATGCTTGCATGAGAGAGGGAGAACGAGAGAGAGAAAAATAGGGAGGATGACAGAGAAGGGAGAAGGGAGGGAGAGGTGGAAGGGAGGGGTTGTGTGACTGTGTGAGTATGACGCACATTGATCTCTTCTCCTGCGCTGTGACTGGCTGCTATGGCTGTCTGTCAGTGAGCTAAGTGGCTGGCGATACAGGGAAGGAGAGCAGATAATGAAGCGGAGCTCACCAGCGGCAGTCTCCTCTCATTGTCTCAATGGCTGCACACGCGTTCCTCCTGCTCTCCTCTGCCTTGCTGTCTGCCTTCAGCCAGCCCACCCTGTCCTTTGATCAAGTGCCTGCACTCCTAGAGAGAAGGTAAATACCCTCTGAGATTGGGAGGGAGGGGGGAGTGGGGGGGGGGGGGGGGGGGTCCAAGGATGCTGGGAGGCTGATGTGCAACAAGGGTCTTTCTTCCTCCCTCTCTCCCTTTCTTTCTTTCTTCCTCCCTCTGTCTCCCTTCCTGTCTCTCTGTCTTTCTTTCTCTCTCCCTTCCTGTCTCTCTGTCTCCCTCCCTCACCCTCTCCCTTCCTGTCTCTCCGTCTCTCTCCCTTCCTGTCTCTCTGTCTCTCTCCCTATCTCTACTTAAATACACAAGGCATCAGATCTGATAACGATGCTGTTGCTGTAAAAGCGTTGTTGAATCTGTGGTCGGATACTGTATGGTTGTGTATATTTTAGCATGCATCAGGCATTTGTCATTGATCACACGGCTGGTGTCTGTCTGGCAGGGAGCAGGTAAATAAGGCCAGGACAATGGAAGGCCAGGTAAATAAGGCCAGGACAATGGAAAGGAGGGGAGAATAGGAACAAAACAAAGGGATGGGACAGAGGAGAAGAAGGGCTGGTCTGTTGGGCTCTGTTTCCAGATGAAGAGAAAGAGGGAGAGAGAGAGGGAGAAAGAGAGAGAGAGAAAAAGAAGGGTGAGAAGGTGGATGCTACTCGGTCTTGTCTGCGTACACACGGTCCTGCAGGTCAGATGTAGCAAGATTAAATATTCAGAGGCCAAACCCAGGCAGTACAGACCTGTCTCTGGGAGAGAGAGCAAGAGAGAAAGTGAGAGAGCGAGAGAGGGAGAGAGGGCCTTTGTCAACACTGCTGCTAGGGGCATTGACGTTGGGAAAGGTGCAGGAATCAATGTTTACCTCTGCATGGAATTTTTATCATTGATGGCATAGAATGATTTTTCTTTCTCAGCAACACAAAGGGGGGCAATGTTGAGGCTTTATGCTTACTCTCTTGGAGATATACTTGATAACATTACAGTTGTATTCACTATATAACAATTACAATCAATACTACATTCAGAACTACTGGTTGTTGTGAGGATTCTAATGGTTTTCTGTTGATATTCATGGGGGCGGCAGGTAGCCTAGTGGTTAGAGCATTGAGCCAATAACCGAAAGGTTGCTAGATTGAATCCCTGAGCTAACAAGGTAAAAATCTGTTGTTCTTAACTGACTTGCCTAGTTAAATAAAATTTAAATATTTCAGATGTGAATATTTTGGCAATTTTCGCTTGGCTCTTCAACTAAACAATTACCGGGACAGTATACTTTTGTTTGTTTCCATTGAATAGTTTCACATGCTATAGAAATGTTTACACAACCAGACAAAGACATTCTGGATCGCTGTAATTGTATATATTTCCATGCTTATGAGTCATTCCTCGCAAATGTAGACAATGTCAACAGGCTTGACTAATTGTTTGTTTTCTCATTGCTTTGACCATCAGCTACATTAGTTGCATTTCTTTCTTCTATCTTTCAAAAGCTAAAGCTGCATCTTCAAAACAAACAGAAGACAATAACTTACATAGTTCTCCCATGTGTTTGTCTGTCTTACTACATACAGTATATTGGTTCCTCTCTGCTCTGCCACAAACTGAGATTCTGTTATATAAAAATAACTGAATTTAATTTCAAAGATCTATATTCACTGGCTAGAGATTCATAGGAGACAGAAGTGTACATTCAGGGGGGAAGGTAGGATAGTAGAGAAAGATCCATATGAAAGGTACTGTAGAATGGTAGCTTTAAAGTTTCAAAAGGAATGTTATTAGCTAGACCAGGGCTCTCCAACCCTGTTCCTGTAGATCTACCGTCCTGTAGGTTTACACTCCAACCCTGTTCCTGGAGAGCTACCGTCCTGTAGGTTTACACTCCAACCCTGTTCCTGGAGAGCTACCGTCCTGTAGGTTTACACTCCAAACCTGTTCCTGTAGATCTACCGTCCTGTAGTTTTACACTCCAACCCTGTTCCTGTAGATCTACGATCCTGTAGGTTTACACTCCAACCCTGATCCTGGAGAGCTACCGTCCTGTAGGTTTACACTCCAACCCTGTTCCTGTAGATCTACCGTCCTGTAGGTTTACACTCCAACCCTGTTCCTGGAGAGCTACCGTCCTGTAGGTTTACACTCCAACCCTGATCCTGGAGAGCTACCGTCCTGTAGGTTTACACTCCAAACCTGTTCCTGTAGATCTACCGTCCTGTAGTTTTACACTCCAACCCTGTTCCTGTAGATCTACAGTCCTGTAGGTTTACACTCCAACCCTGTTCCTGGAGAGCTACCGTCCTGTAGGTTTACACTCCAACCCTGTTCCTGTAGATCTACAGTCCTGTAGGTTTACACTCCAACCCTGTTCCTGGAGAGCTACCGTCCTGTAGGTTTACTACACTCTAACCCTGTTCCTGGAGAGCTACCGTCCTGAAGGTTTACACTCCAACCCTGTTCCTGGAGATCTACATTCCTGTAGGTTTACACTCCAACCCTGTTCCTGTAGATCTACCGTCCTGTAGGTTTACACTCCAACCCTGTTCCTGGAGAGCTACCGTCCTGTAGGTTTACACTCCAACCCTGTTCCTGTAGATCTACCGTCCTGTAGGTTTACACTCCAACCCTGTTCCTGTAGATCTACCGTCCTGTAGGTTTACACTCCAACCCTGTTCCTGTAGATCTACCGTCCTGTAGGTTTACACTCCAACCCTGTTCCTGTAGATCTACCGTCCAGTAGTTTTACACTCCAACCCTGTTCCTGTAGATCTACCGTCCTGTAGGTTTTACACTCCAACCCTGTTCCTGTAGATCTACCGTCCTGTAGGTTTACACTCCAACCCTGTTCCTGGAGAGCTACCGTCCTGTAGGTTTACAGTCCAACCCTGTTACTGGAGAGCTACCGTCCTGTAGGTTTACTACACTCCAACCCTGTTCCTGTAGATCTACCGTCCAGTAGTTTTACACTCCAACCCTGTTCCTGTAGATCTACCGTCCTGTAGGTTTACACTCCAACCCTGTTCCTGGAGAGCTACCGTCCTGTAGGTTTACAGTCCAACCCTGTTACTGGAGAGCTACCGTCCTGTAGGTTTACTACACTCCAACCCTGTTCCTGTAGATCTACCGTCCTGTAGGTTTACACTCCAACCCTGTTCCTGGAGATCTACCGTCCTGTAGGTTTACTACACCCCAACCCTGTTCCCGGAGAGCTACCGTCCTGTAGGTTTACTACACTCTAACCCTGTTCCTGGAGAGCTACCGTCCTGTAGGTTTACACTCCAACCCTGTTCCTGGAGATCTACCGTCCTGTAGGTTTACACTCCAACCCTGTTCCTGGAGATCTACCGTCCTGTAGGTTTAAACTCCAACCCTGTTCCTGTAGATCTACCGTCCTGTAGGTTTACACTCCAACCCTGTTCCTGTAGATCTACCGTCCTGTAGGGTTACACTCCAACCCTGTTCCTGTAGATCTACCGTCCTGTAGGTTTACACTCCAACCCTGTTCCTAGAGAGCTACCGTCCTGTAGGTTTACAGTCCAACCCTGTTACTGGAGAGCTACCGTCCTGTAGGTTTACTACACTCCAACCCTGTTCCTGTAGATCTACCGTCCTGTAGGTTTACACTCCAACCCTGTTCCTGGAGATCTACCGTCCTGTAGGTTTACTACACCCCAACCCTGTTCCTGGAGAGCTACCGTCCTGTAGGTTTACTACACTCTAACCCTGTTCCTGGAGAGCTACCGTCCTGTAGGTTTACACTCCAACCCTGTTCCTGGAGATCTACCGTCCTGTAGGTTTACACTCCAACCCTGTTCCTGGAGATCTACCGTCCTGTAGGTTTAAACTCCAACCCTGTTCCTGGAGAGCTACCGTCCTGTAGGTTTACACTCCAACCCTGTTCCTGGAGAGCTACCGTCCTGTAGGTTTACACTCCAACCCTGTTCCTGGAGAGCTACCGTCCTGTAGGTTTTCACTCCAACCCTGTTCCTGGAGAGCTACCGTCCTGTAGGTTTACACTCCAACCCTGTTCCTGTAGATCTACCGTCCTGTAGGTTTACACTCCAACCTTGTTCCTGTAGATCTACCGTCCTGTAGGTTTACACTCCAACCCTGTTCCTGTAGATCTACCGTCCTGTAGTTTTACACTCCAACCCTGTTCCTGTAGATCTACCGTCCTGTAGTTTTACACTCCAACCCTGTTCCTCTTAGATCTACCGTCCTGTAGGTTTACACTCCAACCCTGTTCCTGGAGAGCTACCGTCCTGTAGGTTTACACTCCAACCCTGTTCCTGTAGATCTACCGTCCTGTAGGTTTACTACACTCCAACCCTGTTCCTGGAGAGCTACCGTCCTGTAGGTTTACTACACTCCAACCTTGTTCCTGTAGATCTACCATCCTGTAGGTTTACACTCCAACCCTATTCCTGTAGATCTACCGTCCTAGAGGTTTACACTCCAACCCTGTTCCTGTAGATCTACCGTCCTGTAGGTTTACACTCCAACCCTGTTCCTGTAGATCTACCGTCCTGTAGGTTTACACTCCAACCCTGTTCCTGTAGATCTACCGTCCTGTAGGTTTACACTCCAACCCTGTTCCTGGAGATCTACCGTCCTGTAGGTTTACAGTCCAACCCTGTTCCTGGAGAGCTACCGTCCTGTAGGTTTACTACACTCTAACCCTGTTGCTGGAGAGCTACCGTCCTGTAGGTTTACACTCCAACCCTGTTCCTGGAGATCTACCGTCCTGTAGGTTTACACTCCAACCCTGTTCCTGGAGATCTGACGTCCTGTAGGTTTACACTCCAACCCAGTTCCTGGAGAGCTACCGTCCTGTAGGTTTACACTCCAACCCTGTTCCTGGAGAGCTACCGTCCTGTAGGTTTACACTCCAACCCTGTTCCTGGAGAGCTAGCGTCCTGTAGGTGTACATTCCAACCCTGTTCCTGGAGAGCTACCGTCCTGTAGGTTTACACTCCAACCCTGTTCCAGGAGTGCTACCGTCCTGTAGGTTTACACTCCAACCCTGTTCCTGGAGAGCTACCGTCCTGTAGGTTTAAACTCCAACCCTGTTCCTGGAGAGCTACCGTCCTGTAGGTTTTCACTCCAACCCTGTTCCTGGAGAGCTACCGTCCTGTAGGTTTAAACTCCAACCCTGTTCCTGGAGAACTACCGTCCTGTAGGTTTTCACTCCAACCCTGTTCCTGGAGAGCTACCGTCCTGTAGGTTTACACTCCAACCCTGTTCCTGAAGAGCTACCGTCTTGTAGGATTACACCCCAACCCTGTTCCTGGAGAGCTACCGTCTTGTAGGTTTACACTCCAACCCTGTTCCTGGAGAGCTACCGTCCTGTAGGTTTACTACACTCCAACCTTGTTCCTGTAGATCTACCGTCCTGTAGGTTTACACTCCAACCCTGTTCCTGTAGATCTACCGTCCTGTAGGTTTACACTCCAACCCTGTTCCTGTAGATCTACCGTCCTGTAGGTTTACACTCCAACCCTGTTCCTGTAGATCTACCGCCCTGTAGGTTTACACTCCAACCCTGTTCCTGTAGATCTACCGTCCTGTAGGTTTACACTCCAACCCTGTTCCTGTAGATCTACCATCCTGTAGGTTTACAGTCCAACCCTGTTCCTAGAGAGCTACCGTCCTGTAGGTTTACTACACTCCAACCCTGTTCCTGGAGAGCTACCGTCCTGTAGGTTTACACTACAACCCTGTTCCTGGAGATCTACCGTCCTGTAGGTTTACACTCCAACCGTGTTCCTGGAGAGCTACCGTCCTGTAGGTTTACTACACCCCAACCCTGTTCCTGGAGAGCTACCGTCCTGTAGGTTTACTACACTCTAACCCTGTTCCTGGAGAGCTACCGTCCTGTAGGTTTACACTCCAACCCTGTTCCTGCAGATCTACCGTCCTGTAGGTTTACACTCCAACCCTGTCCCTGGAGATCTACCGTCCTGTAGGTTTACACTCCAACCCTGTTCCTGGAGAGCTACCGTCCTGAAGGTTTACAATCCAACCCTGTTCCTGGAGAGCTACCGTCCTGTAGGTTTACTACACTCCAACCCTGTTCCTGGAGAGCTACCATCCTGTAGGTTTACACTCCAACCCTGTTCCTGGAGATCTACCGTCCTGTAGGTTTACACTCCAACCCTGTTCCTGGAGATCTACCGTCCTGGAGGTTTTCACTCCAACCCTGTTCCTGGAGATCTACCGTCCTGGAGGTTTTCACTCCAACCCTGTTCCTGGAGATCTACCATCCTGTAGGTTTACACTCCAACCCTGTTCCTGGAGATCTACCGTCCTGTAGGTTTATACTCCAACCCTGTTCCTGGAGATCTACCGTCCTGTAGGTTTACACTCCAACCCTGTTCCTGGAGATCTACCGTCCTGGAGGTTTTCACTCCAACCCTGTTCCTGGAGAGCTAGTGTCCTGTATGTTTACACTCCAACCCTGTTCCTGGAGAGCTACCGTCTTGTAGGTTTACACTCCAACCATGTTCCTGGAGAGCTACCATCCTGTAGGTTTACACTCCTACCCTGTTCCTGGAGAGCTACCCTCCTGTAGGTTTACACTCCAACCCTGTTCCTGGAGAGCTACCGTCTTGTAGGTTTACACTCCAACCCTGTTCCTGGAGAGCTACCCTCCTGTAGTTTTACACTCCAACCCTGTTCCTGGAGAGCTACCGTCCTGTAGGTTTTCACTCCAACCCCAGTTGTAACTACCCTGATTCCGTTCATCAACCAGCTAATTATTAGAATCATGTGCGCTAGATTAGGGTTGGAGTGAAAACCTACAGGACGGTAGCTCTCCAGGAACAGGGTTGGAGTGTAAACCTACAGGAGGGTAGCTATAGACTCCGGACTGGAGCCATGTCCAACATCACAATACTTTTAAACTGATGAACATTCAACATGCCTGTTATCATAAACTTACCTGTAAAACATACAGTACCAGTCAAAAGTTTGGACACCTACTCATTCAAGGGTTTTTCTTTATTTTTACTATTTTCTACATTGTAGAACAATAGTGAAGACATCAAAACTATTAAATAACACATATGAAATCATGTAGTAACCAAAGAAGTTTTAAAGAAATCAAAATATATTTGAGATTTGAGATTCTTCAAAGTAGCCACCCTTTGCCTTGATGACAGCTTTGCACACTCTTGGCATTCTCTCAACCAGCTTCATGAGGAATGCTTTTCCAACAGTCTTGAAGGAGTTCCCACATATGCTGAGCACACGTCGGCTGCTTTCATACTGATTCATACATTCTCTTTTTGTTCCTATTGTTTTACCTCTCTTATCAAAGTACTCATAAAACAGAGGACTATTTTCTGATTAACTTAATCTTGACCAGTAGCAGGGATCTGACTCCTGATCCCAAGCAGACCTCACTATATTTATCACACCTCCAAATCTGTCCTGAGGTCAGTTCTTAAGCATAAAAACACAGCCACCTGAGTAGCAGCAGGGGACCTTAGAGTCTCTCTAAACGCTTTAGTCTTAATCTGCTCTAATAGTCTATTATTAGTCATCACCTGCATATACAATTAACGTATCAAAGACATGTTGGAAGGGGTAATGCAGACAGGCTATTGGTGCTTAGTGATAATGCCTCCTGACCAGGATAACACAGGTTACAACCTCAACGAGGCTTCCCTGAATAAATGAAGGGTAAATAACACAGATTACAACCTCAACGAGGCTTCCCTGAATAAATGAAGGGTAAATAACACAGATTACAACCTCAACGAGGCGTCCCTGAATAAATGAAGGGTAAATAACACAGATTACAACCTCAACGAGGCTTCCCTGAATAAATGAAGGGTAAATAACACAGATTACAACCTCAACGAGGCTTCCCTGAATAAATGAAGGGTAAATAACACAGATTACAACCTCAACGAGGCTTCCCTGAATAAATGAAGGGTAAATAACACAGGTTACAACCTCAACGAGGCTTCCCTGAATAAATGAAGGGTAAATAACACAGATTACAACCTCAACGAGGCTTCCTTGAATAAATGAAGGGTAAATAACACAGATTACAACCTCAACGAGGCTTCCCTGAATAAATGAAGGGTAAATAACACAGATTACAACCTCAACGAGGCTTCCCTGAATAAATGAAGGGTAAATAACACAGGTTACAACCTCAACGAGGCTTCCCTGAATAAATGAAGGGTAAATAACACAGATTACAACCTCAACGAGGCTTCCTTGAATAAATGAAGGGTAAATAACACAGATTACAACCTCAACGAGGCTTCCTTGAATAAATGAAGGGTAAATAACACAGGTTACAACCTCAACGAGGCTTCCTTGAATAAATGAAGGGTAAATAACACAGATTACAACCTCAACGAGGCTTCCTTGAATAAATGAAGGGTAAATAACACAGGTTACAACCTCAACGAGGCTTCCTTGAATAAATGAAGGGTAAATAACACAGATTACAACCTCAACGAGGCTTCCTTGAATAAATGAAGGGTAAATAACACAGGTTACAACCTCAACGAGGCTTCCTTGAATAAATGAAGGGTAAATAACACAGATTACAACCTCAACGAGGCTTCCTTGAATAAATGAAGGGTAAATAACACAGGTTACAACCTCAACGAGGCTTCCTTGAATAAATGAAGGGTAAATAACACAGGTTACAACCTCAACGAGGCTTCCCTGAATAAATGAAGGGTAAGTAAAACAGATGACAATTGAAACATATCCTGGTAATCTACTTGATGTATAAGGCAGAGGTAGAGAGAGGCCCAGAGAGGTAGGAGACGCTGAGAGTTCATTGAGGTACCAATCTCCATCGCTGTAGAGCAGTGCTTCTGAACAGAGTCACTGCATTGGCAGAGCGAGCTTGTCCTGTTTACTGTTTGATGCGTACCACACCTTGTCTGCTCCAGTATAGCCAACTCAGCCCAGTAGAGAGTGCATGTGTATCGTTCTGTTGTTTGTGTTATCGTTTATCAATGTATGTTTGTGTGTGAATGTGTGCATGGTATACAGTACATCTCCATGAATGTCTGTGTGTCTGGACAGGTGTTTGACTCTTTGTATATTTGAATATGCAGATGCTAGTGCGTGTAGTTTATATGTGCCTGTTCCTTCTGTATGAGTGTGGGTCCATGTGTGTCCTGGTGGCAGGTAGCCTAGCGGTTAAGAGCATTAGGTCAGTAACCGAAAGGGCGCTGGTTTGAATCCTAAAGCCGACTAGGTGAGAAATCTATTGGTGTGCCCTTGAGCAAGGCACTTTAACATAATTGCTCAGGATAAGAGAGTCTGCTAAATTACAAAAATATAAATGTGTGTCTGTCTTTTTGTGTTGAAGAGTACCTCTGTGAGGTGAGCCAAGGAGTGGCTGTGGAATAGCTTTGATGATATAAAGGGCCTGTTCAGCACTCGGGCTCCGTGTGACAGGGTCAGCCAGTAACAGGGTTGCAGCTGACCTGGCCAAACTGGCACAGGAACAAACGGCTGGGCTTACTTGCGTTTATATACAAACACTTGCAAGGCAGCCTCTTCCAGCCAGCTGAAGCCTGGGTATTCACTCGTGTGTGGAGCTGTGATGTTTAGGAAACCGGGCTGATGGAGGACCTATTAGTGTAGTTGAGGGTAAAATGAGGTCTTTAGTGTCATTCGGCGCCGTAGGCCCCTGTGTTGATTTAGTTACATTCTATGCATATTGGGTGTAAATCAAATGGGATGTTTTTATTGAGTGGCTGTGTTGTTATGCGTCTGTTTATTTTACGCTGGGTGTCGGTAGGAGAACAGATGCAGGTGATAAGTCACAGACGTCAACCAGCCTGGCACGCTATCACAGTCTCACATGCCAGGTCAAACTGCCAAACGGCACTACTAGGGCACGCACACATCAAGAATCCAACACATCAACTTCCAACATCATTATCTCAGCACCTCCATTTTAGGGTAAGCTCAGTCTACATCAGATCTACTGTAGCTGGCATCAGAGAAGCTAAACTCCATCGTCATTTGATTCATACACAGAACATAGCAGCTTACTCTACATAGTGTGCGCAATGGAGAGGACCAAAGGTAGACTACAAGGGACACTATCATCACAACAGTGGCGGCTGGTGGATGGGAAAATCGGAGGATGGGCTTATGGTAATGGTTGAAATGGGATAGAAAAGCCATCAAATACTTGGAAACCATGTGTTCATTATCATGACAGCCCATCCAATCAGAAAGTTCTGGGTCAATAAAGGCAACGGGGACATTAGGAAAAGTGCTCCGGGGGGGCAGGTAATCCAAACAACCAAAAGAAGGTGACCTTGCTTAAGTAACATTCATGAATTACGCATTTGCGTATTTGATTATGTGTAAGTAAACACGCGTCATCAGCAGCAGGGTGCCACTGTCTGCAGAAGACCGCCTGGTTGAAAAGCATTGCGTTCATGAGTGTTATTTTTTCTGTTTCTGTAAATGAAAAGGACAACACTTTTTGCTAAATAAATAAGCAATAGCAAGATTATTTTCTTCTAAAAATGTTAATCTACTACGGTAGAGAAACACCATGCTGTTGTTGTGCGTCCCTACGACTAATTAAATGGTCCTTAAGTTCATCAACTCTCCTCTGTTTGGAAACAAAACTAGACAATTAGGCTGTTGTATCCTTTAAGCAACCTCTGTGCATGTTTAGACATTGTAACTCTGCTTCCTAACATGTAGCTAGAATAAGATAAAGGAGGATAAAGGATTAGACACATATGTCATAGGTCAAAGAAGTCAGGAAATAGACATGACAGGTAGCTCTTCCAATTGTCCCAATGTGCATGGTCCAATTATCTACCGTTCTCCACAAATAGTGCACTTATTCTTTCCCCAACTAATCAAAGCCAGCTTGGTTGAAGCCTATGATTAGTTGATATGTTGAATCACATGTAGGTCGATTGCTTGGCTGGAACAAACGCCTGGACCCACACAGGCTCTTTGAGGATAAGAATAGCCACTCATGGTCTAATCTCTCTTCTTGTCATGCAGCTGGACCTGGAGAGCTCAGTGCATCCTGGTGCTCTCCTGGCACTAAACAGTGTTTTTAGCCCCAGAGACGTTACTCCAGTGTTCCACCCCTACACTAATCCTGATCCCTCAGTCAGGTGGGCTGGCAATGAGATGCCCCTAGCCTGACAGGAACTTCCCCTGGTGTGTCCACCTGACCTCCTGGACGGATGCTAACTGATACTAGGTTGACCTTCTTCTAATCTAACGCTTCCTGAAAAGCAACCCCTCTAGCCCCTGACTGCTAACAGCTCACTTCTCAGAACTAATTAAGACTGTTATAATAAGACTAGTAATTGTCCTTGACTTGAGCAACAGCCCCACCAATTATCTATGTCAAGCCCAAGCTTGCTTTACCTGGGCCCGGTTTCCCGATAGCGATGGAATTTAAGTTTACAAGTGTTTTAACTATGCATTGTTCCTACAACGGCCGAAGATGTAACGTGCGTTTCCCAAAACACCACGCAGAGAGAACATTCGCTGAGTGCGTCGTTAGAGCCACATATGCAGTCATATTGGCTTCCATTTGAAGCAGATTTTTATTCTTCACTTGTTTGTAACAATTGCAAAGACTTTGGCAACGTTGTATTTGTAGTTAACTTCGTTCTGCAGTTATCGGCAGTCACCGTCAGACAGATCAACTTCTTCATTCTATGTTTAGCAGAGATCTACTGTGAATAAAGTGACATGGAAGAGCAAAGAAAAGCATCTAACGACGCATTTAGCTGTTCTACTAGTGATCTGAGGGAGTCGGTAAATAACGAGCATTTTCAAGTGCAAGTTTAGTAACGATGGTTTTAACGATGCTCTTAGCTCGCAGATTTAACGGTGCTACTACGAAGGTTTTAACGATGAACTTAGCTTTAAGATGCTTTTGGGAAACCGGGCCCTAGGCAATAGCACCAGAGCTAACGGCCCCAGACCATTTAACTGTTCCTGAACAACAGCTTTTGTTACAGCTCTCTAGAAATAGGGTTGGTGATCACTAGACCAGGTCACACTGGGCACAAGTAGGTTGAATCAACGTTGTTTACACGTCATTTCAACTAAAAATATAAATGTGATGACATTGAGTCAACATGGAAAACTGATGCGATTTGCAAAAAGTAAATGAATGAGACATAAATAAAAAAATAAAAAATAATTTCATCCAGCCTTTACCTAAATGCAATGAGCTGATTATAAGAGCGTCTGCTAAATGACTTAAATGTAAATGTAAAATGTTTGTTGGTTTTACTTGGAAATTCACATTAGTTGATAACTCAATCAAATGTTTATCAAAACTAGACATTGAACTGTCATCTGTGCCCAGTGAGGAGTGCCTTTCTGATATCCCTTCCTGAACCCAGATCCTATAGTCTTGAGCCAGGTGGACAAATTCACAGTGCCATGTTACTGGCAGGTTACTGTCTGATAACAGCAGATGTGTAACAACACAGACATGCCCAGATGGATAGCTACCCCAGAGGAAATGATCAGGGTATAATTTTCGAAATAAAAAATAATTTCTTCAAATCCAGCTGATCAGGGTATTATTAAACAGCCTATCTGTCTAATAGCTGGTAGTGTTCAGACAGTGAATTCCAACAATTTTGGTGTAATGGCCTATGTAAATTAACATCCTAGCTACTTCTGCACAACATACTATAGGGCCCAATTCAGTCAAGCAAAGCACAGATAAAGGTTCCACAAGAAAAGAGCAACCAGTGAAGAACAAACACCATTGTAAATACAACCCATATTTATGTTTATTTAAAATATTGTACTTTTGTACTTGTATTTGCACATTGTTATAACACTGTATATAGACATAATATGACATTTGAAATGTGTCTATTATTTCGGAACTTCTGTGAGTGTAATGTTTACTGTTCATTTTATTGTTTATTTCACCTTTGTTTATTATCTACTTCACTTGCTTTGGCAATGTTAACATATGTTTCCCATGCCAATAAAGCCCTTGAATTGAATTGAATTAAAAGCAAACCTCATAGCAAGTTCACTCACAATGTTTACTTTACACTGAGTTGTCAATTGGGTTAAAAGCTACACTCAACAGTCCCTGCAAGCTATTCCTCTCACAGACATTGTCATTCGATATTGATGCAAAAACAACGTACGAAGTGCTTAAAATATAGGGCAAACCCTCGGGGGGAATCTGTACTGTGGTTGTTCTTTATCTATGCCTAAAAGCATTCCAGCTATTTCTTTTACTTTTCCTGTTGAAAAACAACATCTCATGTATAAATATGGTAATGTACACAGACTTAAGAGTAAAAAAATACATGTTTTGAGAATGTTTTTAATTTTTTATACACAACTGCAAACTTCAAGGAGGTGTCCATCCAATGAGTTGGTCTGATGGGTGCACTGTGATGTCATCGGCCTCCCCTGGTGCTTGAGGAACAATAGAGGAGTATTAGAATAGCCCCCCCCCCCCACACACTTGTACCATGTTATGAGGATACCTGTACCATCTATTAAGATGAGCCTTGGTTCAGTAAATCAGGTGATAAATGAGGTGAAAAGGAGAGTGAGACTTTAAAGGAATTGGGTGCCTTAGTTTTGTCACCAGCCTGATCAGTTCTGGGTACTGATCAGGTCTGGGTACTGATCAGGTCTGGGTACTGATCAGTTCTGGGTACTGACTGACTGCACAGCCTGTCTGTAAGATCACTGCATGCTGAGCAGAGGCAAGACATTCAAACTCATAATCTAACCTAGTTCCCACGCGCGCGCGCGCGCGCACACACACACACACACACACACACACACACACACACACAGATTGAGATTAACCACTGGGGGTTTAAACCACATACAGCCTAGCCTGCATGGTAAAGCGTTATGGATAAATTGACTGAATTATCACGATAACCATAAATAGAACGATACGTTTATAACATTCATGTACATTTGTTAGCCTACTTTTATATATTACCATACCATTAGCACTACTACTACTAGTACTACTACTACTACTATGGGGCGGCAGGTAGCCTAGTGGTTAGAGCGTTGGACTAGTAACCGGAAGGCTGTAAAATCGAATCCCCGAGCTGACAAGGTAAAAATCTGTCATTCTGCCCATGAACAAGGCAGTTAACCCACTGTTCCTAGGCCGTCATTGAAAATAAGAATTTGTTCTTAAGGAAATAAGTCTGCTAATATGGGCTAATGGTACAATTGATAGTAACAACATTCAAAGTAGAAGTATTTTTACAATTTATTTTACCTTTATTTAACGAGGCAACGAGGTTAAACGAGATTAAATAAAGGTAAAATAAATTGTAAAAATACTGCTACTTTGAATGTTGTTACTATCAATCAATTGTACCATTAGCCCATATTAGCAGACTTATTTCCTTTAAACTTCACATTTCTCTAGTAGACTATTTATTGGGATTATCGGTATCAGTAAAATTTCCTCGATAAATTGTTGGCGTCGATCATTTTAGTTTTATCTTCCCAGCTCTACTGCATGATCAGCCTGGACAGGACAATACAAAGCTGACCAATCACAACTATACTGTCAAATGATTGTGTTTATCCTCTGATACTGCATGTAGGCCACCGCTAGTGTCAAGGTTTGATAGTAAATAAAACAAGCTTTGTATTGGAGAGATATACCACCACCCATTACCAATGTGTAGCTGCCACCAACATGCCCGCCTTTTTGCGCCAGAAAGTAGTGGTGGGGGGAAAACATTTATACAGTTACATATCGGGATATTATTTTTGACGATATATCATATCCTTTTGACAATATCATATTTTCGCTAGTTGGCTGTACCTGCACCAAAACTCCAGTATTGTTCCTTCATAGCTTGTTCTCCATCTTCTTTTTAAATAGGGAACCCATTTGTTTTCAGCACTTTTATTTCCATGACTGATCTAAACGTGTTTTCTCATGGCCCTCTCTTGTCCCTCTGCAACAGACATCGTGAGCAATAAAATCACTGTATCGAATCGCAATACATATATAATCGTGAGAATTGCAATACATATATCGTATCGCCACCTAAGTATTGTGATATTGTATCGTGAGGTCCCTGGCAATTCCCAACCCTACCAGAATGTTCAGGAGACATTGGCTATGATGATCTGGTTAGTGATCAAAAGGTGAACTGCTGAAGGTATAGTATCGCATGTGGACATAGAACATATTGGTTGGCCACTAATAGTATAGCTACCCTATGTTGCCTTGTGCTGGTTTGAAATCTGCTCTGTCAACTCTGAGAAAATATGTGCACGGACATGTAGCTGCATCTTTTAACCACATTGTCATTTTCTCTTGTCTCTACAGCACAGAAGTCGACTATGTTACAGAGGTCCCATACCCAGCTGTGAGAATCAGAGCGGGTAAATAACAAATCATGTCTCATGATTATGAGCTTGACGCAATCAAGCCTGTCTTAGACATGTTTATGCAGTATCGGTTTAAAAACTACTGCCCAAACATACAGCTTGAAGCGTCAATGTCCATGTAGGTAGGCAGTGTATTTGTAAGCAAATATATTTTAGCAAAATAGTATTTGACTCTTTTATTTGTGTTTCTGTGTCAGGTGGTATTGATGGAATGAGCTTGGTGGCTGAGGGTTATGTGCCCACTGAGGAAAGCCCACTCAAAAGATTACTGAAGGTAGAAGTCTCTCTCTGTTTCTCTTCTCGCTCTCTTTCTATCCCCGCTCTCTCTGATCCTGTGCATCGTAGTATCACATCGCCCCCTAGGGGACACTGTTCAGATTCTCTACAGTTTGTTTTACTAGTCTTACTATTACTACCGGGATAACTATGTGTGTGGCGTTTCTTGTCAATCAATTATATTAATTGATCCAATCTCCCCTCTACCCCTCCTCTCTGCAGCGGGATAGCTGGCACCACCTCAACCAGCATGGCCATGACAAGGGCAAGAGAAAGCTGCTCCAGTCCCCCATATTCGGGCCCTACTCTCCTCTGAGCGTGGCCTACAATGGCAAGACCTGCATCCTGTTCAAAGCCAAGCGCCTGGCCGTCCGCTACAAGAACCACACCTTCATAGACCTGACGGAGAAGACCTTTGGACCCAACGCCCCTGTGGACACCAAGGGATCCATCTGCACCAAGGAGAAGGCTACGTAAGTACTGTAAATCATGTCCGACCATGAGTTGTATCGACTGCTATGTAGTCATCAAAAGTTTAAATTATACATTCAATTAATGGAGGAAAATATTGTTACAATGACATGAGTCCTGTATATCTCACTCAGGATCTACCTATTAAAGGCCCGGTCCTTTTCAATCAACATTTGAGTCTGTTTTTGTACACAGGCTATCACTGAAATTTGGCGATGTGGAGGACCTCAGGGGACTTGTTATCAGGTTGCAGATGTCCAACACATTCTACGAGTCGGCAGGGCAGAACTGGTTCACCTTAGACAGCGTCCACATCCACTACAACTGGACCCATGAGGCTACATTCAACGCCAGCGAGGTGTACGCCCCCGCCACCTCCTCCTATCACTGCCAGCATGTCAGCAGTCAGCACAAATATGACACCCTCCTGGTGCCCAGCTCACACACTGACACCTCAGCTAACTGGCACATCACGTTTACTGACTTCCAGGTATGGAGCTTTGACCGTTTTTAATGACTGATTGATTTATCTATAAAAAAACTTGTTTACTTCACCTTGTAATATTTCCTATTTCCTCTCTTCCTCTCTGCAGATCCAGGCGTTCAACGTCATGTCTGATAAGTTTGCGTCGGCCAGCGACTGTGCCACCTTCCTGACCCCAGCCATACTGATGGGCCTGGTGACCTCTCTGATCCTGCTGTTGGTGCTGGCCTACGCTCTGCACATGGTGGTGCACCTCAAACACATCGACCGCTATGAGGAACATAAAGCTATGGTGTATTTCCCACGCAGGCTGAGCAAAGCTCTAGAGCGTAGGGCCTCACAGCAGTACGAGCTACCCGACAAGAACTGCCTGTGAGAGAGGGAGAAGATAGAGAGTCGTGGATGCTGGTGAATGAAAGTGGGAAAAAGTTGCACCCACACTGTTTTCCATGCTTCCAAATGTTTGTTTACTAGTGACAACTATTTTCACCTGTTGGCTTTTGCCTGTTCTCTATTATAAGACCAACATGTTAACATGTTAACAATACTAAGCTATCACATTTTTTGAAGCATTAAAACTGTGTTTGTCTACCATCCTTCCTTTTTTCATTGACCTGAACCTTCACATTCATTTCCTACCTAAGGTTATTGGATGTTAAAACCTCTTGATCGTGGGGTTGAAGGTCAGGAAGAGACCAGGGGCCCTGGAGGGACACAGTGTCACCAAGCTTTCACCTCAGCCAGGCACTGAAGCACCCGATTCAACAGTTAACGACTGCAGCTAACCCTGCCATCGTCCAAGCCTGCTTAGGGGCCCTCACCCCTTAGCATAACTGGGCTTTGGTGTGTGGAGTCCCCACTCCCAATCCTAGCATTGACACATTGCCAAATTCATACCAATACAAGGAATCTTTTGTCGAATCTCATGGCATTTTCACTGAATTAGCTGCACTCTGTCATAAATTGAATAAGGTCGTCTAGCACAGTGTTTCTCAAATGGAGTGTGAGGACCCACTGGTAGATCACAGACACATCTTACTGGGTTAAGATTGTACTTGAGCTGGAAACTTGTTTGAGATAATCTGGAGGTATCTCAAGAATTCTAGAGGGTTTTGGTGGTTCATGTCACAAAACTATTTGGGAACCACTGGTCTGGCACCTGGCTGGAGTGAACTAGATTGGTCACTGTGGCTCTCCTGAACCTCTGGGGTTTCCCACCCTGCCCCTGGCGTAGACTTTTGGGACTTGAATGGACCAGCCACCAGTCTGAGGGGTTCGACTAACTAGCACAACATGGGTTAGCCTGGCAGGCGCTAATGGCTAACTCTCAACACTAAAGACTAAACATGGAAATAAGCTGCACAAGACTGCCCTTCTGAGGGCAACGAACGACGCGGGTCTATAGGAAGACGTCACTCACTGAGAGTCTATGGAGTACGGACAAGGGTGGTGAAGGAGCTGCCAGCCACGCTGCTGGGTTTTTGACTGCCAAAGTGAAGCTAAAGGATTTTCCATTACGCATGACAATGTGAACATGAGAAGTACAGTTACAATGTAAATAACAAACGAAAAACACTCAAATGTACAGATGTATCTCTCAGCTGAAGTTTTTTTAAATATACAGTGTAATCAAGAAATACTACTAGGTACAGGAAGGCTATTCTACTACTGCTCATAATCACAAGGATATACAGTGCTGTAGATATGTTAAGGTCGTATGATCATAGCTGTTTACTATCTTCAGATAGCGCACAATTACATAGTTATCAGTTAAACATTGTGCTATGAGGATCGGTGACAGTGTCAATGCATATTGTTTTTTTTCTACAGTATTACCATATAACACTGTCTGTCTTATAATTGTCTTGAACTGGGCCAGACATGACACCCTAGAAGTACAGTCCAGTTTAAAGGTAGATTCAGCAGTATGACATCATTGTCCACAGTGGGGCGACTTCCTGCTTCACAGACACAATAACAGATTCAAATCTGCCAATATTTCCCTTTCTGGGGAAGAGCCAATAGGGGCAGTCTTGGCAGATTATAATTTTGTTGTTGTTGATTTCTGTAAGCGGGATGTCACCCTGCTGTGTATGATGATGTCATATTGCTGAGTCTACCTTTGATCCAACTGTGACTTTCCAGTACAAATGTAAACATAGGGACGATACTTATGGAATGCCGTCCGTCCGCAAGTACATATAGAGGCCATTATACTCCAGAGACAACACTAGCAACCAGTAACAACATCAGTAACTCACTATTACAGAATAACACTCAGCATGACAGTAAGTAGAACTTACATTCGATATGGCAGTTCTGTCAGTCTGTAGCAGTGTACTTTGGTCATAAATGTATCCTACAAACTATGAAACCAGTGGAGGAGGTTTCTCCATGGAACAATTTATGTAGTTTGATCAATAAACAATAATCAAATTAAATTGCTAAGAGTCGCCTTGTTATGTCTGGTGGGTTATTTTGCCTTTACCACGGTAACGGAATTGCACTGAGACTCACATTTTTCACTTTAAAATGTATGCCAAACAAAAACCATTGATTTCAAAGTTTAACAAACCATACAACTATGCACAATGACTATTTTTTACATTTTAGATGAAGAACTGTGCAGATGCTAAGTTTGGTAACAGAATTTCAGTAAAATCTCCCTCATAATTATGGATATGAATGTCATTTTCTTCATGGTGATGTAGAGGTACACAAAGGTAGAAATATCCTCCTTTGCATATTTGGGTATTATTCTACACACTGGCAATTATTTTGGTGAACTCTGCCCCCAAACAAGACCAAATTTGGTTCGGACCCAACCAAATCTGAACCAATCATAGACGTCTATGTTTCACACGTTTGGACATCAAAGTACAGCACAGTTGAGATGAGTTCAGAACAGTACAGTAAAGTGTAGTAAAGTATAGTTCAGTACACTACAGTACATTACAGGGTACTCAACTCCAGTGTATTGTACTCTACTGTACTGTCCTGCACTATACTATGAAACCTGTGAAACATAGACGTCTATGATTGGTTCAGATTTGGTCAGGTCCGGACTGGACCAATCCTGAATGTCTATGTTTGGTCCAGATGAAGGCCAGTCTGGACATCTGAAGACATCTGAAAACGTCTGTAGACATCTGACAACGTCTGTAGACATCTGTAGACACCTGTAGACATCTGTAGACGTCTGTAGACATCTGAAGACATCTGTAGACGTCTGTAGACATCTGAAAACGTCTGTAGACATCTGAAAACGTCTGTAGACATCTGTAGACATCTGAAGACATCTGTAGACATCTGAAGACATCTGAAGACATCTGAAGACATCTGAAGACATCTGAAGACATCTGTAGACGTCTGTAGACATCTGAAGACATCTGTAGACATCTGAAGACATCTGAAGACATCTGTAGACATCTGAAGACATCTGAAGACATCTGAAGACATCTGCAGACATCTGTAGACATCTGAAGACATCTGAAGACATCTGTAGACATCTGAAGACATATGTAGACATCTGCAGACATCTGTAGACGTCTGAAGACATCTGTAGACATCTGAAGACATCTGTAGACATCTGAAGACATATGTAGACATCTGAAGACATCTGCAGACATCTGCAGACATCTGTAGACATCTGAAGACATCTGAAGACATCTGTAGAGATCTGAAGACATCTGCAGACATCTGTAGACGTCTGAAGACATCTGTAGACATCTGTAGACATCTGTAGACATCTGAAGACGTTGAAATGAAAGCCCTTCTGGTGTCAGTGGGTGCTCAGTGGGTAAGGATGCTGGTTACAGTAAATGGAAAGAGAGGGGGCTCATGGGTAGATGTCAGTAAGAGCCGGGGGAGGTGACATTAACAGGAGAGATAGAAAGGCAAAGAGAGAGAGAGAGAGAGAGAGAGAGAGAGATAGAGGGAGAGAGAGTGAGAGAGATAGAGAGAGAGAGATGGAGGGAGAGAGAGAGAAAGAGAGGGGTTGTCAAAACTGTTTTCACACTTGCTTTGACCACCAGTGGACAGAAAGAAAAAGAGTTAGCGGAACATAACAGTATGCCAGTTAGCAGAACATAACAGTATGCCAGTGGACTGTAGCAGCTAGCAGGTGACCCAACTGTGGTTTGTGACTACTACGATTTCCAATTTTAGCCAATTGAATTGCAGTAATTCTGTTACTGGTTTGTCGGAAATTATTTTATCAATTTGGAAATGATTTGACCAATTTCGTTAAATAAAAATTCATAAACCAAATAGATATCAGTAAAAACACAATATAACTAATGGTTACTTCTCTGAACTTTCATTATCCTCCCTCCTCATGAGAAATGTGAAAATATCTTAAAGATTTGCAGGATTTTGGTAACAGAATTTTCAGGCTAAGGGCAATGTCTCAAACTTACAGAAGGCAAATAGTAAATATAAGTGTTTATTAGTTGTCAGGGGTCTTTACTCCAACATTGTTGTGTTTTGATGTATTTCTAAAACCTTTTAAGACTTTTCCTGGTAGATGTTTTCAAAGACCCCTTTTCCATCTGTCCAGAAATGAAAGCACTTTCTAATTTCTAATATTTAAGATAGAACCTATTGAAAATGTATCTATGCCTTCATTTCTTAAAAATATAGACTCTTAGCTTTCATTTGACACCTAATTTGACATGTTCCTATGAACTTCCCATGTTGGTGGTCATGGATCATTTTACATGCCCCTTTTTGCCTCATTGTCTCTTTACATCCAATAAATCTACAAGGGGATTCAAGTTGTATTTTCTAATAGTTCAGTTATCAAAATATTGTAATTCACTCATCACATCAAGGGGCTTACCCCTGTCTATTAAAATGTGTTTCTGAAATCATTTCATGATTTCATGATCTGGCCTGCCTTGAAGTGTATAACTCTCCTCAGTCCAAAGCTTTCAACCCCTCACCTCAATGCATTGTCAGATCTGTCACTCCTCTCGGAGTGTCCCCTCCGGCGCGCCATCTGCTCTCTCCTCTCACATCTCCTCTCACCTGACGGGTCGTCGCCTCTCGCAGGGACAGTTTACTCGTCGGCAGCTGACCAATGACAGGCCTCCCTATTCACATGTTCAGAGGAGAAGTATGAGAAAACCATTACGTGATGGCTTCCTTGAACACTCATAGTTTGACATAATTGCTTGTTGTGAGATACCTGGTAGCCTAAAATATAAATAGCCTTCTGATAGCCTAAAATATACTTATCCCTCTCTCTCACTATGTATGTGTCTGTCTGTGTGTGTTATCGATAATAAGAAAAGCTATGTGGTATTATCATTAAAATATGCAGATTTTATGGATGACATCAGCTAAATAAATGTTAAGAGACTATGCCCTGGGAAGATCTAAATTACATACTCCTCACGTCCTCTCTCCTCGTCTCCTTCTCAAAACCCATTGGAGGAGAAGGTCAGAGAGGCGGGCCTCTTGCTTGGAGACGAGGAGAGAGGACTCGAGGAGTATGCAATTGAGATTTTCCCTCTGACTCATAGGACTCTGACTAAGAACAGACATTACAAAAATAAAACAATGGACACACTTTATTGACCAAAACAATAGTCACTAAACCACATAGACCCTGCTGCTATCGCACTTGTGTCTATAGGAGAGCCACCCCCTTACGCGTTCTTAATTTATCCACCATCTTTGACCGTACAGTAGATGGCGACAAAAGGTTGAGAACAGGGACACAAAAAATAAAACGTCTAATAACGAGAAACAGTAACATCTCGCGATACTACCGGGTTTGTTTGAAACATGGCTTCCTCAATGAAGAAGGCTGCCCACGATATTGAAACGCGAAAACGGACTGATGATGTTGTCTTGTCGGGCGGTATCGACTTCAACGCCCTGTTGTTGTCGCAGCCCGTGCTCGATGGACTGGCGGCTTCTGGATTCAAGAAACCGTCTCCAATCCAGCTCAAAGCCATTCCGTTGGGGCGATGCGGACTCGGTATGATCTGGTCGTCAGCGTCTACAGTAGTTAACGTTACGTCTTAGCTAGCCAGCCAGTAGCCAGCAATTTTATGTCATAACCACCTAACTTCCTTTATTCTAGTCTGTTTCTAGTCTGTTTTTCTAGTCTGTTTAGACTCTCATTTGAATTTATGCTGCGTTGATAACCAAGTGGGATGGTGGAAATTACCAGTTGGGAAGTCGTAAATACCAGTTGGATGCATTCACGTGCTTTGAACTCGTTGAGACACGCCGATTTGCCAACAAGCTGCGTCAACCATAAATTAAAAGTACAGTTATCATGCTTGTAAACAAATTATAGTGTTCACCAAAAAATATTAATAGATAGCTTTTTATAAATAATGTTTTGTTACATTTAATAACCAAAGATGGTGGATAAATGAAAATGGTTCACTCAGGCCTTTTATCATTGTCTCCCATAGACACCAATGCAATAGCAGCTGGGTCTGGTCTACTTAGTTCATTGACTTAAATTGCAGTTGTGGGACCAAGTCATTGTTTTACAAGTAAGTCTCAAGTCTTAGCACTCAAGTCCCAATTCAAGACAGGCAAGTCCGAGTCAAGTCTCAAGTCAAGACCGTCAAGTCTCAAGTCCTAAACTTTGAGTTTCGAGTCCTAAACAAGTCATAATGTGCTCTTCACCAAATGTAATACCATTTCATAATTTTAACAAGTGTAATAGTTAATATATTACATTTACGCAAATCATGAATGCTTTAAAAAAATATCTATATATTTATTACTTTCCAAATAAACATTATATTTCCATGGAAATACATGGGTAGCCATGAGAAAGACCCCCCCCCCCCATAGTGATCGAGGATCGCTATGGGGTGCAATTGGACAATGTAGGCTTGTACACAATCGCCCAACCTTAACACACACACACACTGTGTGGTTACAGTAGGCTAACGTATGTCAATGGTTTTAGGAACAGCAGTAACATCAGGCAGGATTTGGGCTAACAACTGCCTAGCCAGTTGTAGCTCAATCTTGGGTGCAATGATCATGTTCCCGCACTGACTGACTGTGTAGAGGCTCATTGATATAATGTTATATTAGCCTACATGATACGCTAGTAAAGTAATAAAATATATAGCTGTCGGCTATATTAGCCACGACTTACTGTTCTTTGTGCAGCTTCAAATGTCGAACAAAGTTGGAAATTGTTGCGCCTCCGTCTGTAATTCTCTTCCCGCATGTTTTGCAAGTTGCAATCTGTTTTTTGTTGATACAGCGTCGTCTTTATATCCGAAAATAATAATTTTGTGTATCATCTTTCCAAGGGCTCCATCTGAATTCACCCGCCGACGTTCCTCTGCACTGCCACGCACAACTTTTTCTCAAACTGTAATCCGTTAAATGAAGAGTTGATGCGCTGCACACTTTTTTTAATAGCATCATTTTTAATATTTGGGCTTGGGGAGGGTATCAAGTCAGGTCGAGTCATACGGTTCAAGTCCAAGTCAAGTCACGAGTTATTGGTGTCAAAGTCGGGTTGCAAGTCATCACATTTGTGACTCGAGTCCACACCTCTGTTAAATTGAACCAGAAAAAAACAGCAAGTGTGGTGTCTCACTTCCTCTTCAAAGGCTGCCTACGATATTGAAACGCGAAAACGGACTGATGATGTTGTCTTGTCGGGCGGTATTGATTTAGCCCTAAAGGCTATTAGGTGATGTCAGGCTCACGTGCATGGCTCTCAGGTGTTGTCACCTGATGCATGCGTGCAAGTGTTTACATCGTTTACAGAATATTTACAGATGGCTATTTAGGACAGGAAGCTGGCAACCTACATGCCTCATGTCTGTGTGCTGTATTTCAGATCTGATAGTGCAGGCCAAGTCTGGCACAGGGAAGACCTGTGTGTTCTCTGCCATCGCCCTGGACTCTCTGGTAATGGAGAACACTACGACACAGGTGACTCAACTCACTCAATTTATCATAATGGAGACATGCATTCATTTCACATGTCAAGGTTGAATGTCATCTATAACATCTGTTTGCTTGACTCTATATTTGGACAGATTACAGGCAAATCTTTGACATAGGATGGACATTGTGTATTGACCAAGATTTCCCTTCCTGTGACAGGTGCTGGTGCTAGCCCCAACCCGTGAGATAGCAGTGCAGATCCACTCTGTGGTGATGGCTATAGGCAGTGCCATGGAGGGCCTGCAGTGTCATGTCTTCATTGGGGGGACACCCGTCAGCCAGGACAAGATCAGTCTCAAGAAGTGCCACATCGCTGTGGGATCACCAGGTCAGTGACTGTAGGCAAACCTATACAGTTCCTTTGTCTTATAGGTAAATAACCATGGCAACAGTATCATGTGTATCAAACAGTGGCATAAGTCTAATTGTATATCAATGTGTTCTTCCCTGGCCAGGACGTATCAAGCAGCTGATTGAGCTGGGTCTTTTGGTTACCGCCAGCATCCGTCTGTTTGTGCTGGACGAGGCTGACAAACTACTGGAGGAAGGCAGCTTCCAGGACCAGATCAAGTGAGACACACACACTGGTCTTCGATCAGTGACTGACGTCTGTCTGTTGTCTGTCTGTCTCCATAGAGATCCTATTAAATTACTAGAGCGGCTAAACCCTTAAAGTGCCAAAATGGACTGAAAATGGCAGCCATTGTGGTCATGGAGACATCCAAACCAGTCTAATTGGAATTAATGACATAGGTGATGCATTTCCTGCTTTTACTCATGCAGGATAAACAGTAAGGCATGTAATATCAGAAATTATGTAATAGAATTGTCAACCTAAAATATTGTCATCAGTCTTTCCCATATATTCATTTAACAGTGGCTTTTTTATATATATAATATAATTTTCAGGATGCTAAAATGTTTTCAGTGTAAACTTAAATGACTAAAGACAGATATAAAGTATGTAGAAAAGTTAATGGAGCGATATATATATCTATCTCTAGTTGGATATTCTCCTCTCTACCGGTCAACAAACAGATGTTGGCCCTGTCTGCCACCTACCCAGAATCCCTTGCCCAGCACCTGGCCCACTACATGAGAGAGCCCACCTTCGTCAGACTTAACCCCTCCGACCCCGGACTCATAGGTCAGTATCACAGCTCAACCAGCAACATCCAGGTACAGCAGGCATCACGTCCCAGACAGACACAGAGATATTCCATGATTTTGGGTCATAATTAGCAAGAAGATTGTGCTGTGTGTTTTATTTCACTGAGATGTGTATTCTGCCCCCCTCAGGTTTGAAGCAGTACTACAGGCTAGTGCGCTCCCATGCCATGCCGCATAAGGTGTTTGAGGAGAAGGTTCTGCTCCTGCTAGAGCTGTTCAGTAAAGTTCCCTTCAATCAAGCTCTGGTGTTCTCCAACCTGCACACCAGGTAGGACCCTCAGCTGTAGGGTTACTGTAACATCAACTAGCTATCTGAATAACTGTCTACACAGTCATTTGTTTTGCAGTGTCGTCTCCCTATTAGTAGTTTGTTTCATTTTTTCTTTTTGTTCAATAATTTCTTATGGTTTTCATCCCTGCAGGGCTCAGCATTTAGCAGACATCCTGTCCTCGAAGGGCCTTCCTGCTGTCTGTATCTCAGGTGAGAGTGGGCCAGAGCCAGCAAGGAGCACTATACTGGAGTACATTACTCTTACTAGGTTCTACTGTTACTACTACTAGTCTACTGCCATACTTAAACTGAATCAGATGTGGTGTAATATACTGTGATGTGGTGTACAACGCTGTAATGTGGTTTAATGTGTGTGTAGGTAGTCTGAGTCAGGACCAGCGAATGGAGGCCATGTCTAAACTGAAGCAGTACCAGTGTAGAGTACTCATCTCTACTGACCTGGTGAGTGTTTCAGCTACATGACCTCATACATGACCTCATACCTACCTCATCTCCACAATAACCTCACAAATGTCCTTAAGAACAGAACATTTCTGTACCACTCGCTAAAAGCAGCCTCCCCCCTTTCCATCTTCTCTCCCAGACCTCCAGGGGTATAGATGCTGAGAAGGTGAATCTGGTGATCAACCTGGATGTTCCTCAGGACTGGGAGACCTACATGCACCGTATAGGACGAGCCGGACGCTTTGGTGAGTTCTGCCTGTCAACACAGCCATTATACCGCCATCACAGGGCTAGGACATCAGTCTGGTCCTAATGTCTGTATTACGCTGCTAGTAGAGACTAGCTGTAGCACTCGGTCTATAGATTGGTCCCAAGGTCAACAGGTTGGCTAATCACTCAGCCGTGTGTGTGTGGAGGTGATGGACAGAACCCTCTAGGCGACTACAAACTCTCTGGGTCGTCATGACAACCTCAGGCTGGCAGGAGTGGCGTCCTTCTGTTGTCAGAACTCTACTTTGTTTTTACCTCTCCCTCTTTTATATACAGACACACACCTGCTAGCTGTTGTGAATGGGTCCTCATAAGGAGTGTTTTCTCTTTTTTCCCAGGTACACATGGGCTGGCGGTGACCTACTGTTGCCATGGCGAGGAGGAGAACAAGATGATGGCCATTGCTCAGAAGTGCAACCTGATTCTTTGTGCTCTACCAGGTAAGATCTGAATGTCCTTATGACCTTTGCTTTCAGTCATAGATCAGATTGTGGATGTTTTCCCTCATCTTTTTACAAATGGAGCATGTGTGTGGTGTTGCTGTGTTATTGTGATTCCTAACCCCATCATCACTCCTCCAGACCCCATAGAGCCAGGGCTGATGCAGGAGCCCTGTGACTGGGATATCACTGTGGAGGCCCTGACACCAGGGACTAATTCCCAGGTGTTCCCCAAGACAGAGAGAAGGAGACGGGCTAAGACCGAAGCCCCAGCCCCTAAACCCATCAGGGACGAGGATCAGGACCCCAGCCCTGTCCACCCAGAGAGCACTGAACCCAGCCGACCATGTAAGAGCCAGCACACAGCCAGGCCTGGGGCTAAGGCTGGGCCGAAGCCCAAAAATGCATCCCCTGCCCTGGATGTCCTCCTACCCCCTCCCAAGGCTTCAGTAGTCCCTGGGGCCTCCCTAGCTCTCTCCCGTAAAGAGCAACAGGATGCCCTGCCAAAGATCCCTCCGCTCAGCGCCTTCAAGAGTCAAAGGTCAGGGATCATGACCTTCCAGGAGGCAGAGCTGGACTTCCAGAGCTTCATCAGGGAGGGGCTGGGAAGGACGGTGGAGGTCATCCGACAGTTCAGAGGTCACGGAGACGACGGCGAGGGATTTAACGGTCAGCACGGCTACGAGGAGTCTCACACACTCCAGAATGACGATGTGCCACTCACACGCACACACATGACACGGAACGGAGAGCGTCCACCAACACCCACACAGCTGCCTCTAAAGACGAACTCTGACCCGTCACCTTTGGAGTCGACTTCTGATGGGTCCAGCTCTGACTCGGACATGGAGGAAGACCGGCAAGCTGACGAGTCAACGCAGAGCTCCACAGATCAGACCAGAGGAGCTGAACACAAACCAATCATTCCGATTCAAGCTCAATCTGCACAGCAATTCACAGACATGGATGGGGCCAGGAAACCAAAGTTTGCGCCACCTAGAAGCCAACCCAACTCACCGTCTGTACCCCATCCTAGCCACCACATATCCCCCAGACCAGAGGGGAGAGCTGTGAGTACAAACCCCGGGGAGGGTGAACCTTTGTTGTGGAAGGCAAAGGGCAGAGAGGCTACAACACAGCAGTGGAGTAGGGAGACGGCTAAGAAAGTCAAAGGGGAGAAGAGAGATATTTTAGAGGAGAGGAAGGTGCCTGAGAATCGAGGGAGTGAGAGCAAGAGGGACAGAGTGAGTGAGGTAGTGGAGGAGGATGGTGAGGGTTATGAGGGCTACTGGAGGGCCTACTACAGAGCTTGGGAGGATTACTACGCCTCCATGCCCCCCTCTCACCACCAAGGTTACCATGGCTACCACAGTATGGCGTCCAGCTGGATGGCTGCCTACCGTATGAACTCTGTGTACATGGAGGAACTGTTAAAACACTAACACAGGGCTTCACACGTACACCAGACAAACTGACTTTAGCTCATGTCTGACACAAGTTTTTCTTTCCACTCAATGTCTGCTGTTATCAGTGAAACAAACACAAAGTTAAAGATGGTTAAAACTTTAAAGATCTCTTTGTAGGAGCAGCAAAAGGTGAAGAAACATTTAATAATTTCTTCAGTTATTTTAAGGAAATCACTGATTTCCATGTAACAATGTTATTTTGCTGTACATGTTTTGGTCTTTAATTTTGAATGTAAAATAGTGGACTTACACTAATATTATTGCATGGTAAATGAATGACTTTACTACATGCATTATTATTATGCCTACTTTGTGTACATGTGTACGTACTTTTGTAATAAAGATACCTTTGTTCAATATGCCTCCTTTCAGACCTTATTTGATGCCCCTTGTCATTCCCTATAATAATATAGTATATATTTTTTTGCTCCATCTTATTCCAGAAACACAGAGAAGAACATGGGCTGCGTTTACACAGGCAGACCAATTCTGATTATAAAAAAAAGATTGTCCAATTATTGGGGGGAAAAGATCAGAATTGGGCTACCTGAATTGCAGCCATGATGGTATTCTTGGAAAATGCTCAGTCGTCAGCCTCAGAACAACACAGGCTAGAACAGCGAGGTCACACTGACCAAACCTGAATACTCCAATCAGCCAGCAAAGCCCTGCTCGTCAAATCAGGCTTGGAACAGTCTCTCCCTCAATATGCCACTCAATCACAGAACACACTTTAAATGTTGACCAATTCACTCCATTGACATGCGGTGTGTCATAGGCTAGCTAGGTCAAGGATGCTGCTATCAAAACTATTCCGTTTGCTCTGTGCTGCCTGGTGAGAGGAGAAAAGGCGCATGGCTATGTCTGCAGGTTTGGGAAACATTTTACGTTTTGTTTTAACTGCAAAGATTTGAGTAAACTAAATGATGAACTGTTGACCATCAATGGAAGGAGTTGAAATATCACCTGGGTTGTTGATGGCTTATTTTAGGTCACATCCAAGCAGATAGGTAAAAGGATGAAAAAAATCTAATTTCTATGTTAATGCTCGCGGTGCATAGATTTCCATCGTTGGGCATGGACGTGTGCTCCTTTAAATGAAGACAAAAGAACAGCTTGACGTTTGTATGTTGGCTACAAGTGACGCATTTATGCCTGTGTGATAACAGAGATGGAGAGAAAAGGCGAAACAAAATGTACAGTATAGGACATTTCAGCTGTACTGTACAGTGATGGACAGCGCTTTGAGCGGAACCACACTAGGGCTGTGAGGCACGAGTGACACGGTGTTCCTCGTGTTCAACTATCTGGTGTTGAGCCTGACTTTTCTCCTGGGACTGCCGGGGAACCTGTTGATGTGCTGGGTGATGTACAGGACTAGGACTGTGCAGACTACCAACAACGCGCTCCTGGTAAACCTGGCCGCCAACGACCTATTGAAATGCTCTCTGGACACCTCGCTCTTGCTTTCTGTGCTACTGGAGGGGAGGCGAGAGCAGCAGTTCACCTATGCCCTCTGCAGTTGCGTTCAGCTGCTCACCCTGGTCAGCATCAGCATAGAACGGGTCCAGGCCATCGCTTTCCCGTTTCACAACAAGAAGACGAAGGCCAGGATTCAGGTTTGGATCCTCGCCATCTGGGCTTTCGGGTTACTTCTAGCCATGTGCCGTCGTCACGTAGACAAACACGCGGACCGGTTTGGCGCATATATTTTGGTTCCAGTGTGGGGTTGCAGCCTAACATTAATAGTTATTCACTACGTGCGGATATTTAAAGTAGTCAGGCAACACGGTAACAAAGTGTCAGACCGCGGGATTCAGCTGAGGCCCTCTGTGTCGAGGCACATCTGGAGTTGGCAGAACTCTGTTGTTTCAGCACCGCGGATAGCACCGGGGCACACGTTCAAATCCTTAGCAGCGGCTGGAGCGTCGCGGATTCTGCAACTCCCACGGTGCACAGTGATCACAGTGTCTGAGGAGTCCAGCACCCCTTCAGCGGAGAAAGCTCAGGAGAGAGTGAGGGCCGTGTGTCTCCTCACCCCCACCGCTAGGGAGAGGGGACAGAAGAGGACAGAGCGGAAACTGGCCAAGCGCTTTGGGTACATCATCATCACCTTCACTCTCTTCTGGATGCCCATGGTTGTGATTCTGCTAATACATGTCATCGTGACGAGGAGCAGAGACTCAGTGAGTAGGCTATATCATGAAATTATCAGAAAATGAGTCTTTACAGCTTTCATATTAATTTACAACTTTTACGGTGTTTAATTTTGTAGGCTACTCTTTCATCCCCTCTTCTCTCCTGTCCGCTTTCCCGCTGCCCCTCCCTCTCCCCTGTTTTCCTCTCTCCTCCCCTCTCTGCCCCTGCACCCCCTCCCTCTCCCCTTTTCTCCAGCAGAGCTGGGTCTTGAAGGAGCTGGAGACCTCAGCCATGGTCCTGACCTGTGTCCCTGCAGCTGTGGACCCCCTCATCTACACCATGGTCACCAGACAGTTCCGCTCTGAGTTCAGCAAGCTGATCTCCTCACTCCTCTGCAGGGGCTGAGGAATCAATCCAGGCCCAGGACTGGGAGGACTGAGAACTGGGACCCCTGGACAGAAGTCAAGGCAGGTCTGCAGAGGATTCAATTGTAGTGCCCTGTCAGCACAATATAATTTCATACAATTGAGAATTCTATCATCATGTGTAAATAAACTAATAACATCTCACTTTTGGGGTCTTTACCTGAGTTTATTCAGGTAAATATTAAAACATGCTAGCCAGGCTGGTAGCCTTTTTATAACATGTATAGATGTATGAATTGAATAGACAATAGCTAATAGGATTGTACAGTATGTGCCGTAACGATGTCTTTATGAGGGGTATGACTGTTCCGCGTCTGTTCTTACTGTCATCAGCATGTGTGAAATTGCAATTAGTGAAGGAAGAAAAGCTGCTTACAACTATAATACAGACACACACACACACACACTACATCCCACCACCCCCAATGTCTGTTAGTGGATGACATAAAAGACAGAGTCAGAGGTGGTTTCGGCAGATATAGATGTTTTTATCAGGCGTTTTCACAGTCGGGACACAAGACAAGGTCATAAATAATAACCAACGACTGACAGGATACGCACAGCATTAGTGTCAACAACGACAGGAGTCAGGGGAAAGCAAAGAGTGACGGAGAGACTGAGCCGAAGAAAAGACAAATTGGCTAAGGGAAAGGAAAACAAAAAAGAAGAGAGAGGACTGACACAATAACAGACCTTAGTGTTAATCATTAGGGAAAAGATAACAATGATTTGACACTTTTTAGGGGAGTATTGTGTGTTTGATCACTGCCCCCCCTACAGTGTCATGGTAGGCTAGACTGCAAAGTCAGCCTTTTTATTTGATTTAAGTCATGGTATGCAGGACTTGTGATAACACTTTTCTATTTCAACCCAATAACGGTGAACCTACTTTTACAGACCGCTGTTGTACACCGCTTTTCTGTCAATCTAATTCAACTAGTGTTACAACCAGGCCTGGAAACTGAGTAAAATGTAATTCACTTTGGAAAAGTGCCTGCCTGCCTGTGCTTGTTTCTCTATGTTTGCTCTGTGACAGAGAACGTCTGACTGTGTATTACGCGTACACTAATAGTCCTAGTCGGAGTTCCCCTCGACCAGGCCCACAAATTGGGGAAAACAAACATTATTTCCTATTGACCCCCATTGTAAAATTGGCAACCTCGTTGTTGAATTTTTGATATACAGAAATAACAAAACATGCTGAAAAGCTGCTGTATTGTTCAATGTACATGTAGCCAGGTCAAAAATCCCAACCTACGGTTTGCAATGCTCCCACATAAGGAAATAGAGCCTGCGAGAAGAGCCCTGTGGCTTCAGGCTATTCGGTGTGGGAAGTTTGGGGACGCGGTGTTCAAGTAGGCTACACGTATCTATGTGTATGGAAAACATTTAATCACAGGTAAGACATTTAACTTGTTTAGTACCATTCGTTTGTAACTCCACTAACTGCTTGTAGCTGTATAGTCTGTTTGTTTGTGTTGTTGGTCTTGGCTAGCTTAATGTTCCGGTCGGTAGATAGCTAGCACTCACTCACTCAAGTGGCTGCTAGCATCGTCATGAAAAGGAGCATGAGGGAAGCCCTACAATATGATGTTTTTCTAAGTAGTGAGAACGCCAGGGAGCAGGCAATGTTGAAAAGTAATCTTTAGACATGTTGTACTTCTCGTAAATGTAGTTGTGTAATGGACTAAAACAAGCAGACAACAAGAAAATTGCGTTTGAAAAAGGTCAAGTTTTTTGTTGTGAGCCAATGGAGTAACTTACAGTGCATTCGGAAAGTATTCAGACCCCTTGACTTTTTCCACATTTTGTTACATTACAGTCTTATTCTAAAATGTATTAAATAGTCCCCCCCCCCTCATTAATCTACACACACTACCCCATAATGACAAACCGAAAACACACACTACCCCATAATGACAAACCAAAAACACGTTTTTAGATTTTTTTTGCAAATTTATAAAATATAAAAAAACTTTAATACCACATTTACATAGGTATTCAGACCCTTTACTCAGTACTTTGTTGAAGCACCTTTGGCAACGATTACAGCCTCAATCTTCTTGGGTATGACGCTACAAGCTTGGCACACCTGTATTTGAGGAGTTTCTCCCATTATTTTCTACAGATCCTCTCAAGCTCTGTCAGGTTGGATGGGGAGCGTTGCTGCACAGCTATTTTCAGGTCTCTCCAGAGATGTTCGATTGAGTTCAAGTCTGGGTTCTGGCTGGGCCACTCAAGGACATTCAGAGAGTTGTCCCGAAGCCACTCCTGCGTTGTCTTTGCTGTGTGCTTACGTTGCTAACCTGTTGGAAGGTGAATCTTTGCCCCAGTCTGAGGTCCTCAACCTGCTCCAGAGCACTTTCATCAAGGATCTCTCTGTACTTTGCTCCATTTATCTTTCCCTCGATCCTGACTAGTCTCCCAGTCCCTGCTGCTGAAAAACATCCCCACAGCATGATGCTGCCACCACCATGCTTCATTGTAGGAATGGTGCCAGGTTTCCTCCAGACGTGACGCTTGGCATTCAGGCCAAAGATTTCAATCTTGGTTTCATCAGACCATAGAATCTTGTTTCTCATGGTCTGAGAGTCCTTTAGGTGCTTTTGGCAAACTCCAAGCAGGCTGAAGTGCCTTTTACTGAGGAGTGGCTTCCGTCTGGCCACTCTACCATAAGGGCCTGATTGGTTGAGTGCTGCAGAGATGGTTGTCCTTCTGGAAGGTTTTCCCATCTCCACAGAGAACTATTTACTATTTACTCTGTCAGAGTGACCATTGGGTTCTTGTTCACCTCCCTGACCAAGGCCCTTCTCCCCCGATAGCTCAGTTTTGCCGGGTGGCCAGCTCTAGGAAGAGTCTTGGTGGTTCCAAACTTATTATATTTATGAATGATGGCCTCTGTGTTCTTGGGGATCTTCAATGCTGCAGACATTTTTTGGTACCCTACCCCAGATCTGTGCCTCGACACAATCCTGTCTCGAAGCTCTACAGACAATTCCTTCCACCTCATGGCTTGGGTTTTTGCTCTGACATGCACTGTCAACTGTGGGACCTTATATAGACAGATGTGTGCCTTTCCAAATCATGTCCAATCAATTGAATTTACCACAAGTGGACTCTAATCAAGGTGTAGAAACTTCTCAAGGATGATCAATGGAAAACGGATGCACATGAGCTCAATTTCAAGATTCATAGCAAAGGGTCTTGAATACTTATGCAAATAAGGTATTTCTGTTTTTTATTTTGAATACATTTGTAAAAATGTTGAAAAACCTGGTTTCGCTTTGTCGTTATGGTGTATTGTGATGTCGTTATGGGGTATTGTGATGTCGTTATGGGGTATTGTGATGTCATTATGGGGTATTGTGTGTAGATTGATGAGGACATTTTTTATTTAATCAATTTCAGAATAAGGCTGTAACAACATTTAAAAAAAGTCAAGGGTTCTGAATACTTTCCGAATGCACTGTAGGTAACCACAGGTTGTTTTCCCTACAGGAGGGCAAGATCGCAACGTTCTATCCCATAACGACTGGGTCTATACTAGATCCTGGGAGCTATGGTCACGGAATACATCATCAAGTTCTAAAGTAACAATACCTGTGCTTACAAATGCAGGTCGGCCACTAAATAAACAATACCATTAACTTCCTGATCCAACATAGTTGAACCCTTTTGGTTTGGTTGGTTCACAGGTCCTGTGTCATGTCGTAGATAGATGCCATGGATCTACTCTGCATTGCCCCTTTGTGTGCCTGTATCTCTGGAAGGGTTGGGGTCTGAATTCAGTCTGAATATACTGAAATTAACTGAGCCCAACTCTAGTCTCTGGTAAAGAGACATTTCAGACCCTATAACCCAGAAGATAAATGGCTAGTGTTAGATGTTAAGGTTGGTTTAGGTCCATGGGTGGGTGTCATCCTGTCCTCTATGTCTCTGTGGTCACCATGACAACAGATGTCCCAGGTTCAAGTTCTCCAGGAAAAAAATAAAACATTTAAGACCTAGAATGTCCCAGGGGAAAAACATGGAAGGCCACAGAAAAAGTACAAACACCAAGTTTCTATCCACATAGAAGATTACAGACACCCAACAACTTTGAAAAATGCCAGCTGAGTTTGGGGAGAAAACATTGACGACTAAAAACAACTACCAAAAGCATATTGTTCTTCACACAGAACGGAGGGAAGGATACAACAGGACGACAACGAGAGAGAAAGAGATACACAGGACAACAACGAGAGAGAAAGAGAGTGAGAGAGGACAGCTTCACTGGCTCTGCCAAACAATGGGAAAATATTACAAAATATTCTATTAACAATATTCACAATATAACCCAGGCTCTGGACAGATCTCTGTCAGAAATTCTCAGCAAACACCTTGTGCTTTTAGTTAGACGTGGTTTAAGTTTAAATACAACCTTTTTGGTCTTGGTGTTGGATAATGAAGCAAGTTTACATAAAAGGTCTGTTGAATGTCTACAACTAGAGCCCAGAGGAAAGCAAAGGGAGGGAAACCGACCTACAAAAAAAGAGAAATAAAATCAAGAATTTACTCAAACGAAACAGGCACATATTGTGTAAAAGGCTTCCAGCTGAGAATTTTAGACAGAAATATGTACAGCAGCTTTCCATGAGTGGCAGCTAGTCACACGTATACAGAGCCACGGACACTTACAGAAAGAGCTAAACTACAGACAGCTCCTGAAACTCACACACACTCATACAGGCATACACACATACACGTTCACAAATATAAGAAACCCACTAGTATCTCTGACACAGACACCTACCATAGTTTGATCTGTTAAGAATTTTCACTGTGAAATTAAATTATACCTGGGGAGAAGAAAAAGAAGAAGAAAAAAGATTTGGGATGGTGAGTGACATGTATCTATGACGACGAATAAGTGGATCAAACTGAATCAAACCATAAATAACTAAACAAACCAGAGGAAAACGTTAATGATTTCAATATGTCTGCGTTCTTTTCTTTGATATGGTCACTGTTTCCTGCTGTAACGATGTAAAGACCAGACAGGTCAAATGTCAAACTCAGGTTCCAAACCATAAAAAGGTCGTCCTTGCTATCCGTGATCATTGGGACATCCATACCCCCATTGAAGTTGAAATTTAAAATGGATAAGGTTAGGGTGAGGTAAGGGTTATTGTTAAGGTTAGGGTTAAGTAAGTGTTATTGTTAAGGTTAGGTAAAGGTTATTGTTAAGGTAAGGGTTAAGGTTAGGGTTAGGTAAGGGTTAAGGTATAGTGTAGGGATGTCCCAATGATCCCGGATAGCACTAACCATAAAAAGGTGCTGCGTGCACAGTGACATATGACTTTACTGCTCTACATCTCTCCAGCGACCCATCAAGTGCTTCTCTTTCTCTTTCATACACTCATTCATACACTCAAACTCAAACCTTTTTTATTTTCTCCAACACACATTCTCTCTCACACACACGTATACCCCTCAAACACACAAAAAACGCCCACTCAAACATACAGAAGCGCCCAGACACCTACAGTAGACTGTATCTAAAATCCATCCTCCATTTCTACAGGAAGTCCATGTCATTACAGTAGATCTCCACTAGAGGGCAGTCCTCCATGTCTTCAGTCTGGGACTCGGCCTTCAGAGCATTCGCCTGCTCGTCTGTCGTATCCTTCGCACTGTCCTTCTGTCTATCTGCATAAGTCTGTCTATCCATCCTATCTGTCTGTCTGTCCGCGCGTCCTGCTGCGCTTCTACACTCACAGCGCAGACACCTTCACAACGTTCTGAAGGGCGGGGCCTGAGGGTGGAGGGTGGGCGTCGCTCTCAGGAGTGGTCGCTGGGGGCGTCGGAATGCTGATGATCGCAGTGGTGATCGTGCCGCTCTGGCAGTTGAGGCGCGCGGGTTCGTCCACACGCATGTTCAGACTGGAGCGACTGGATAGAGAGAGAGAGGAGGGGATGAGAAACATAATTTTAATGAGACCAAATGTTTATTTGTTTTGTTATTTTTTGTTGAGTGGAGGTTACAGGTACATTATCCATTTCAAGTTATCCATTTATAAAACCTGTTCCTGTAGGCTGCAGGCTGCCACTGTAGGCTGCCACTCAAACGAAGAAATACACAGTTTAATAATAAATAATACATTCAGTATAAACAGGAATAGAAAAAATAAAAATAAGTGGGCCTCCACCCCCAACCTCTCATCCCATTCCCCCAACCTCCCATTCCATTCCCCCAACCTCCCATCCCATTCCCCCAACCTCCCATCCCATTCCCCCAACCTCCCATCCCATTCCCCCAACCTCCCATTCCATTCCCCCAACCTCCCATCCCATTCCCCCAACCTCCCATCCCATTCCCCCAACCTCCCATTCCATTCCCACAACCTCCCATTCCATTCCCCCAACCTCCCATCCCATTCCCCCAACCCCACCCAGCCAACATGTCTCCATCCAGTGGGAACGCAATCACCAACACTGGACAATTGAGGAGTGGAAAAATGTCGCCTGATCTGACGAATCCCAGTTTCTGTTACGTCATGCTGATGGCAGAGTCAGGATTTTTATTTTATTTTTTATTTCACCTTTATTTACCCAGGTAGGCCAGTTGAGAACAAGTTCTCATTCACAACTGCGACCTGGCCAAGATAAAGCAAAGCAGTGCGACAAAAACAGCAGAGTTACACATGGAATAAACAAACGTACAGTCAATAACACAATAGAAAAATCTGTATACAGTTGTGCAAATGAAGTAAGGAGGTAAGGCAATAAATAGGCCAATAGTGGCCAAGTAATTACAATTTAGCAATTTACACTGGAGTGATATATGTGCAGATGAGGATGTGCAAGTAGATTTGGCCGAAGCAGCATGAGTCCATGGCCTTTTCCTGCCTGGTGTCAAAGGTACAGGCTGGTGGTGGTGGGGTAATGGTGGGTAATGGTGTGGGGAATGTTTTCCTGACACGTTAGGTCCCTTGATACCAACTGAGCAACATTTCCATGCCCTGAAGAATTCAGGCTGTTCAGGAGGCAAAGGGGGGTCCGACACGGTACTAGGTGGGTGTATCTAATAATGCACTTTGAAATGAATTTAGTAACTTTTCCCCAGAAGCATTTAACTGCAGGGCACTCCAACATCATATGGAGGAATGTGCCTACCTGATTTAGGGGACACTGTAAACAGTTGCGAGTTGGAGCCAATCTCATCGTAAAACATTTCCATGATGTGAAATAAAGTCTGTCAAAGAACTTAACATTTATAAATTGATGGTTCAGATTACGGGATGCCAAGGTCATATTTTTCCTCATTCTGTTCCAGTGAAAGGATTGTTGAGATTCAATTAGATCTGTGGATCATACTTTTTTAATGGCAAGCTCTGAATATGAGCTTTCCAAAAATTGTTTATATATTATTAAGATCAGTCATTTCGGGAACCCAGATCATTTATATATAAATCCCATAGGGATACACGATATATATTGTGAGCATATCGGAATCGGACAATATTAGCTAAAAATTCCAACTTTGGCATCGGCCCGATGTCTAGTTTAACGCCGATGTGTAAAACCGATGCCAAAGCTGACGGGCATACGTATATGACGTAAGTAGATGATGTATTGACGCCACGAAATATACAGCGCTACACAGAATAAAAGCAGAAAAATACTAAGCGCACACTTCCAACAACTAAACAGGTTCAAGTCAAGCAGTCATTTGAAAGAGTAAGACAATTTCAGCGAGACAACTCAAAGCCGAAATCCATTAACGCCAAGATAATGGAATTCATTATGCTGCTTGCTTTGGGCGTCACGACTGACATTTGGACCAGCGATGTCAGCCCCATGAGCATGACGAGTCTGACAGCACAGTGGGTCGACGAGGATTTCGTACTGAGGAAAGCCGTATTGCTCAAGAATGTGCTGGTTCTCATACCGCTGCTGCCATTTCAATGGCATTTGAGAACATGTTTGAAACATGGAAACATGAACACACTCCTAGTGCCATTCGAACAACTGACTATGAACTGACTAAGAAATAAGCACATCAACTGCGTCTGCAGCAGACGTGATACCCTCTGTCATGGCATTGAAACGCCTGCTCAACAAAACTGCCAAACAGACCGCGGGGTTAAAACTTACAAAAGTACTCGGGGCTGTAAACAAGCGATTTGGTGGTATTCTCTCTGAGCCTCTTTACTGTGTCGCCACCATGCTCGATGCTAGGTACAAGGACTGCTACTTCGATGCAGACAAGAAACAGGGTTTACGTGAAATGTTACATACACAGTTAGACAAGATGGAAACGGACACAGTGACAGTGCGCACCAAGGAAGAGAGGCCACGGACAAACAGAGCTGAAACTTCACTGCTTGACATGTATGATGAAATCCTGGTTGAGAATGAAACATCTGAACAAATGAACAACGAAACAGCACAGCAAGTAAGTGAAAGAAATAGCTTTTGATTATGTTTTACTGGTAATGTGGACATATGTAAATGTCAACAAAATAACCTTTTGGTCAGTGTGATGTGTGTGTGTAACCTTTTATTTAACTAGGCAAGTCAGTTAAGAACACATTTTTATTTACAATGACGGCCTACCCCGGCTAAACCCGGACGACGCTGGGCCAATTGTGCCTCGCCCTGTGGAACTCCCAATCACGGCCGGATGTGATACAGCCTGGTTTCGAACCAGGGACTATAGTGATGCCTCTTGCACTGATGTACAGTGCCTTAGACCGCTGCGTCCATTTGTGTGTGTGTTAACTATTTAACTGTACTAGAATGCTTAAAAGGCAGCTAAAATATAAAATATCGGTTATCGGTATTGTTTTTTTTTGCAAGGAAAATATCAGATATCGGTATTGGTCAAAAATGTCATATCGGTGCATCCCTAAAATCCCATAATTGGAAGGTTTGGTAGTTGGGTTTTGCAAGGGACTCCATAGGCCAGCATAGCTGACCTAAGTTGTAAATATATATAATTTGTATATATATATATATATATATATATATATATATATATATATATATAAAAAAAAAAAAGATATTTGCCCGGTAATGTGTATGTGTCTTTCAAATCTTGGAATGCTCTCAAACCATTACTGTCCATGATATCGGCAAGGGTACGAATTCCACATTTTGACCATTGGGGTGATGCAAAAAGCCACCCTCCACATTGCAAGGCGCTATTGTGAAATATTGGAGTATGGGCATGCCATTTTGATTCCCAGTTACATTGTTTTGAAATTTTGCTCCAAATAGAAATTGGTTGAGCAATAATAGGACCAAAGCGTAATTTAAATTGTTTAAGGGATATATCAGTGAAGACCAACATTTATATTTGATACTGTCGCAAAGCTAACTAAAAAGCAGCATTCCCCAAGAGAGGATGGCTTTCACTTCAGCAGTGATAAATTCATGAACTTCTTTGACGAAAAGATCATGATCATTAGAAAGCAAATTACGGACTCCTCTTTAAATCTGCGTATTTCTCCAAAGCTCAGTTGTCCTGAGTCTGCACAACACTGCCAGGACCTAGGATCAAGGGAGACACTCAAGTTTTTTAATACTATATCTCTTAACACATTGATGAAAATAGTCATGGCCTCTAAACCTTCAAGCTGCATACTGGACCCTATTCCAACTAAACAACTGAAAGAGCTGCTTCCTGTGCTGGGCCCTCCTATGTTGAACATAATAAACGGCTCCCTATCCACCGGATGTGTACCAAACTCACTAAAAGTGGCAGTAATAAAGCTTCTCTTGAAAAAGCCAAACCTTGACCCAGAAAATATAAAAAACTATCGGCCTATATTGAATCTCCCATTCCTCTCAACATTTTTTGAAAAAGCTGTTACGCAGCAACTCAGTGCCTTCCTGAAGACAAAATGTATACGAAACGCTTCAGTCTGGCTTTAGACCCCATCATAGCACTGAGAGTGCACTCGTGAAGGTGGTAAATAACCTTTTAATGCCGTCAGACCAAGGCTCTGCATCTGTCCTCGTGCTCCTAGACCAGACATGGGCAAACTACGGCCCGCGGGCCACATACGGCCCGTTAGGCTTTTTAATCCGGCCCGCCGAACTTGTCCAAATTATAGTAAAAACCTCCTTTTTTTCCCCTTTCCCTGCAATGCCCACGTTTCCCCAATAGATGGCGCACTCAAAACACATTGACCGTTGTTGGAGTGGCGCGTATTTCTCTTTATTTCACTTTAATTTTCACTTCGTTTCACGTCACCATTAAGCCCTTCTGTGAAAATGAGCGGACCAAAGAGAAGGAAAGTGGACAGCGAATGCCGAGTGTTTAATAAGGAGTGGACAACAAAATACTTCTTCACTGAAGTCCGATCAACGGCTGTATGTCTGATATGCCAAGAAGCTGTTGCGGTTTTCAAAGAGTACAATATCAGCCGTCACTTTGCCACGAAGCATGCAAACTATGCTAGCAAGCAGTCAACACAAGAACGGGCGGCGAAATAGTATGTAAATGCCATATCTTGCATATTCCTTGAGACAAATTTATTAACTGATAAGGGCTATTTTTCACATTTGAAAGACAGTTAATAAATTGGGTTGTAGTGTTCTTACTGTGCTATGAGGTTTGCACACACTACATTTAATGCTTTAGTATATCCGGCCCAAACACTCCCTCCAAATGCTCCTGGCCCGGCCCCTCTGTCAAATTTTAGAACCCATTGTGGCCCGCGAGTCAAAAAGTTTGCCCACCCCTGTCCTAGACCGTAGCGATGCTTTTGATACCATCGATCACACAATCTTTTGGAGAGATTTGGTCTACAAATTGGTCTATACGGACAATTCCTGGCCTGGTTTAGATCTTATCTGTCGGAAAGATATCAGTTTGTCTCTGTGGATGGTTTGTCCTCTGACAAATCAACTGTAAATGTCAGTGTTCCTCAAGGTTCCGTTTTAGGACCACTAATGTTTTCACTATGTATTTTACCTCTTGGTGATGTCATTCGGAAACATAATGTTAACTTCACAATACACAGCTGTACATTTCGATGAAACATGGTGAAGCCACAAAATTTCCCTCCCTGGAAGCCTATGTTTCAGACATAAGGAAGTGGATGGCGGCAAATGTTTTACTTTTAAAGTCAGACAAAACAGAGATGCTAGTTCTAGGCCCCAAGAAACAAAGAGATCTTCTGTTGGATCTAACAATTAATCTTGATGGTTGTACAGTCATCTCAAATAAAACTGTGAAGGACCTTGGTGTTACTCTGGACCCTGATTTCTCTTTTGACCAACATATCAAGACTGTTTCAAGTACAGCCTTTTTTCCATCTACGTAACATTGCAAAAATCTGAAATTTTCTCTCCAAAAATGATGCAGAAAAATGTATCCATACTTTTGTCCCTTCTAGATTAGACTACTGCAGTGCTCTACTTTCCGACTACCCGGATAAAGCACTAAATAAACTTCAGTTGGCGCTAAACACGGCTGTTAGAACCAAAAAATGTGATCATATTACTCCAGTGCTAGCCTTTCTACACTGGCTTCATGTTAAGGCTAGGGCTGATTTCAAGATTTTACTGCTAACCTACAAAGCATTACATGGGTTTGACAACTTTCCGATTTGGTCCTGCCGTACATACCTTCAGGTACGCTACGGTCACAAGACACAGGCCTCCTTATTGTCCATAGAATTTCTAAGCAAACAGCTGGAGGCAGGGCTTTCTCCTATAGAGCTCAATTTTTATGGAAAGGTCTGCCTATCCATGTGAGAGATGCAGACTCGGTCTCAATCTTTAAGTCATCATTTAAGACTCATTTCTTCAATAGGTCCTATGATTGAGTGTAGTCTGGCCCAGGGGTTTGAAGGTGAACGGAAAGGCACTGGAACGACGAACCGCCCTTGCTGTCTCTGCATGGTCGGTTCCCCTCTCTCCACTGGGATTCTCTGCCTCTAAACCTATTATGGTGGCTGACTCACAGGCTTACTGGTGCTCTTCCATGCCATCCCTAGGAGGGGTGCGTCACTTGAGTGGGTTGATTCACTGACGTGATCTTCCTGTCCGGGTTGGGTTTGTGCCGTGGGGGACATGTTCGTGAGCTATATTCGGCCTTGTCTCAGGGTAGTAAGTTGGTGGTTGAAGATATCTGTCTAGTGGTGTGGGGGCTGTGCTTTGGCAAAGTGGGTGGGGTTATATCCTGCCTGGTTGGCCCTGTCCGGGGGTATCATCAGACGGGGCCACAGTGTCTCCCGACCCCTCCTGTCTCAGCGTCCAGTAATTATGCTGCAATAGTTTGTGTCGGGGGGCTAGGGTCAGTCTGTTATATCTGGAGTATTTCTACTGTCTTATCCGGTGTACTGTGTGAATTTAAGTATGCTCCCTCTAATTCTCTCTCTCTCTCTCTCTTCTTTCGGAGAACCTGAGCCCTAGGACCATGCCTCAGGACTACCTGGCCTGATGACTCCTTGCTGTCCCCAGTCCACCTGGTCGTGCTGCTGCCTGCGGCTATGGAACCCTGACCTGTTCACCGGACGTGCTACCTTGTCTCGGACCTCGACTCTCTCTCTGTCTATCTACCGCACCTCCTGTCTCTACCTGTGAATGATCAGCTATGAAAAGCCAACTGACATTTACTCCTAAGGTGCTGACCTGTTGCACCCTCTACAACCACTGTAATTATTATTATTTAACCCTGAAGGTAATCTATGAACGTTTGAACATCTTGGCCATGTACTGTTATAATCGCCACCCGGGCACAGCCAGAAGAGGACTGGCCACCCCTCAGAGCCTGGTTCCTCTCTAGGTTTCTTCCTAGGTTCCTGCCTTTCTAGGGAGTTTTTCCTAGCCACCATGCTTCTACATCTGCATTGCTTGCTGTTTGGGGTTTTAGGCTGGGTTTCTGTACAGCACTTTGTGACATCGGCTGATGTAAAAAGGGATTTATAAATACATTTGATTGATTGATTGACCACCTCTTCCAGGGCAATAGGAGACACCATATTTCTCTCAATACTCAGCCAGGGGATGGAAGAATCATGTCTAAGCCAATTTAGTATTGGATGAAATGCTAGTGCCTGGAAATACAATTTCAAGTTTGGTATGGATAGTCCTCCTACATCTTTCCCCCTTTGAAAGTTAGTTAATTTTATCCGGGCTCGCTTACCTTACCATATACATTTTTAAACCGCCCTATGGATTTCATCCCAACAGCCAGAAGGGGGAGACAAGAGAAGCATAGAACTACAGAAATTCAGCCGTGGCAATATATTCATTTTGACAATAGATATTCGTCCGGTTAAAGCAACTGGGACAGTTGTCCATCTGCTGAGGTCTAATTGAATTGATTTGAGATTTCTGACAAAGGGAAATTTCACAATTCCATCCTAACATCCACATATGTGAAAATGAGCATTTCCATGTTTTGTAGTAAAAAAAGATAGAGGAAGATACAATAAGTGTCCAATGACATCATCGGTGTGCATCATGTGATTTTAACCAATTATGGGTAGGTATTACTTACTACTTGTCTATTAATTTGTTGATAATTTCATTGGAAACACTTAATGTATCTTCATCTATCTTTTTTTCTACAAAACATGGACATGCACAATTTTCACATTTGGTGATTTTGGGATGGTGCTGGAGATTACAAATATGGAATTTCCCTTTAAAGTTTCTGGCAATGGTTTTATCTAAGGAAGGAAATAAAATGGGATATGATTGGGATTCCATAAGTAGAGATGCAGTAGATCAGATTTGGTTAGACTGATTTTATAACTTGAGTTAGAGCTGAAATGATCTATGATGTTTTGGAAGGGATTGAGAACATTGCCTAGCTAAAGTAAGATATCATCGCCGTATAATGAGATGACATGATCTGTAGAATTGAGAGATATTGGTCTAATTTCGTTGAGTCTAGCTCGATGGATGACCAAATTTTGCTCTCTGTTTTGTCAATAGTTTGTTTTGACTTTGAAAAGAGTCGCTACCTGGTCTGAAAAAAGTGTTTGTTGAGAACACTCTGTCCTTAACAACTTTTCCAATTCTGATATCTTCTTTAAAGCTCCATCTTGTGGTTCTTTGAGGAGATTCTGAAAGTTGTATCAGGCAGTGATAGGCATGATGATCAGATATGCTCATACGTTGAATTTCTATTTTCTAGATTAAAGAAAATAGAGGAGTACATAATAGTATGAAATCAATTCGGGAGGATGTTTTGTACCTGTTTGAATAGCAAGTGTACTCTTTTGCTTTAGGGTTATGAGCTCGCCAGGCATCAATGAGGTTGTAATCACAGAGTATATGTTGGAGAGCCTTGGTTGCCTGTGGATTGTAGTTGGTCTTATTAGATTTGTCCTGCATGTCCAGAATGGCATTTATGTCTTTACAATAACCAGTTGGAATTCAGTTAATTATAACAATATGCTGTTCAAAGAATATAAAAACTTGAAAATTAATCATATGAATTTGGAGCATACACATGAATAAAGGCCATTTTATTTTCATTATGGATACATTTAAGGAAAGTGATTCCGCCTTCTTAGTCTTTGCATTTACCCAAGATGGTAATTTTGAATTTCTTATGTATCATTATGATTACACCTTGTTTTGTTTGGGGCTGATGAAAAAGCAGCCAGTTTGTACGAATGTTTTTCTGTTCCATGTGAGTCTTTTTGGAGCAGGTGTGTTTCTAGGAGCATTGCTATATCAACATGGTTTATTGTTAGGATATCAAGACAACGTTTAATTGGTGAGTTTAGGCCTTTCACATTCCAAGAGTCAATAGCTAGCGTTGTCATTGTAAAAAATAAAATAATATTAATGATGTAATTATTATCTTCAGTGTTAATAAGCCCATGGATATAAAACAAAAAGCTGGACCTACAGGGAAACCCACCCATTGGTCATTCCCCACCCATTGGTCATTCCCCACCCATTGGTCATTCCCCACCCATTGGTCATTCCCCACCCATTGGTCATTCCCCACCCATTGGTCATTCCCCACCCATTTGTTGTTGTTGTTGTTGGGGGCGGGGGGGGGTATTTTCTTTGGTCTAAGAAAAACTCAAATATCCTCATATTTTTTTTATTATTTATGTTCTAAATTAGCTTAAACATAGGAAGAAAGAAAAAAACAAGCAAAAAGGAATTGTGTGGAAGCCCCTTAGGGACTGGCCATCTTTCTTAAGCAGTTTAATCCATAGGGATGCAATGTGCTGTAGCCCCACAAGGAAGCAACCCCAGTCTGTATGGCACTTCAATATATTGTTCATTAATTGGAGTGGAGTCATCAATGTCTAAATGTCCTGGAACATAGGCAATTTAATAATAATGACAAAGTCCAATGCTCAGCAATAATAATAATAATAGTGTTCCTTTTACCCAATAGCGAGAGTTTCCTCATCATTGTCCTATGGCAGCACCTAGATCTGTCAGCTCGTCACCTTGTGTGTTGGACTTGATGTGCTTATCGAAGAAGTCTTTAGACTCCCTGGCAGTAGAAAATGTGTGTGTTGTATTCTGGAAGGTCAAGATATGTTTTGTCGGGTGGATGAAGCCGCATCTTAGGTTTAGCTTGCGTAGCTGGGATCTCACTTCTTTGTAGGTCTCCCTCTGTTTTAGCAGTTCAGCACTCAGGTCTGAGTAGATGCTGATCCACTTCCCCACATAGGTCAGACCCCTGGATTGCGCTGCAAGGCGAACAATTCACGGCTTGACTTCAAAGCTGTGGATCCGTACAATCATAGACAAGATTCATTCCTGAGAGGACCTGTGTGATGCCCAATGTTAATCAGTGGCATGGGACCCAGCCTCTCCTGCCCGGACAGTTCATAGAAAAGATTTCTCATGAAGGAAGTTGGGTTGCCCGCTTCAGTTTCAAGTCCTCTGACCCGCTCATTGAATTCCATCTTCTCTTTTAGGAGTTTGATTATCCTTTCCAACCTAGTTTGCGCTGTTTCCAAGTCTGTCGCATTGGCTATTCTCTCCAGACTTTCCACTTTGGTTGAATAGGTATCCACTTCAGCAGTGATCATTGCCAATGATTAATTTACCGGTTTTAATTGTGTCACGCCCTGACCATAGAGAGCCCTTGGATTCTCTATAGTGGTTTAGGTCAGAGTGTGACTAGGGGGGTGTTCTAGAATGTGTTTTTCTATGTTGGTGGTTTTGTATGGTTCACAATTAGCTGGTAATCGTTGCCTCTAATTGGGGATCATATTTAGGAAGCCCTATCTCCCACCTGCTTTGTGGGATATTGTTTGTGTTAGTGTGTTTGGGCACTACGACTTCACGGTCTTTGTAAGTTTTGTTGTTCTGTTTCTAGTTTGATATTGTGTTAAAAAGATGTGGAACTCAATGCACGCTGCGCCTTGGTCCGCTCATTTTGAAGAACGTGACAAATTGTAAGTTGAGGGCAGAGGTAATCTCACAAACAATCTCTTGTATAGTGGCGGCCAGCTCTTTCTGTTGTCTGGTATTGAGAGACACCATGTTCCCACAGCTGAATTGTGCACTGACAAATTCTAGCTCCTTGAGCATAGTACACCTGCTAGTTATTTCTTGTCACAATGTTTGGGTATTTTTGGTATTTTATTAGGATCCCCAATAGCTGTTGCAAAAGCCAAAGCTACTCTTCCTGGGGTCCACATGAAACATGACATAATACAGAACATTAATAGACAAGAATAGCTCAAGGACAGAACAAATACATTTAAAACGGCACACATAGCCTACATATCAATATGTACACACAAAATATCTAGGTCAAATAGCCTACATATCAATATGTACACACAAAATATCTAGGTCAAATAGTCTACATATCAATATATACACACAAAATATCTAGGTCAAATAGCCTACATATCAATATATACACGTCAAATAGTCTACATATCAATATATACACGTCAAATAGTCTACATATCAATATATACACACAAAATATCTAGGTCAAATAGCCTACATATCAATATATACACGTCAAATAGTCTACATATCAATATATACACGTCAAATAGTCTACATATCAATATATACACACAAAATATCTAGGTCAAATAGCCTACATATCAATATATACACACAAAATATCTAGGTCAAATAGCCTACATATCAATATATACACGCAAAATATCTAGGTCAAATAGGGGAGAGGTGTTGTGAGGTGTTGCTTTATCTGTTTTTTAAACCAGGTTTGCTGTTCATTTGAGCAATATGAGATGGAAGTGAGTTCCATGCAATAAGGCTCTATATAATAATGTACACTTTGTTGAATTTGTTCTGGATTTGGGGACTATGAAAAGAACCCTGGGGGCATGGCTGGTGGGGTAAGTGTGTGTGTCAGAGCTGTGCGTAAGTTGACTACGCAAACAACTTGGAATTTTCAACACATTAATGTTTCTTATAAGAAGAAGAAGTGATGCAGTCAGTCTCTCATCAACTCTTAGCCAAGAGAGACTGGCATGCATAGTATTTATAGTAGCCTTCTGATTACAATGAAGAGCAAGATATGCCCCTCTGTTCTGGGCCAGCTGTAGCTTAACTAGGTCTTTCTTAGCAACACTTGACCAGATGGCTGGACAATAATCAAGATAAGACTAAACTAGGGCCTGCAGGACTTGTTTTGTGGAGTGTGGTGTCCAAAAAAACAACATTTTGGTTTAGCGTACAGACCTCTCCCCATCTTTACAACTATTGAATCTATATGTTTTGACCATGACAGTTTACAATCTAAGGTAACACCAAGTAATTGAGTCTCCTCAACTTGTTCAACAACTGCACCATGCATTATCAGATTCAGCTGAGGTCTAGAGCTTAGGGAATGATAAACAAAGCCTGTGTGTCCATGTATGCTGATGATTCAACCATATACGTGTCAGCAACCACAGCTAATGAAGTCACTGAAACCCTTAACAAGGAGCTGCAGTCAGTTTTGGAATGGGTGGCCAGTAATGAACTAGAACTGCCCTGCGGTACACCACACTCTACATGTTTGACATTAGAGAAGCTTCCATTAAATAACACCCTTTGAGTTCTATTAGATAGATGGCTCTGAATCCACAATATGGCAGACGTTGAAAAGGCATTAAACATTAAACAGTGCTAGCCTCCCTACACTGGCTTCCTGTTAAGGCAAGGGCTGATTTCAAGGTTGTACTGCTAACCTACAAAGCATTACATGGGCTTGCCCCTACCTGTCTTTCCGATTTGGTCCTGCCATACATACCTACACGTACGCTACGGTCACAAGACGCAGGCCTCCTAATTGTCCCTAGAATTTCTAAGCAAACAGCTGGAGGCAGGGCTTTCTCCTATAGAGCTCCATTTTTATGGAATGGTCTGCCTACCCATGTGAGAGACGCAGACTCGGTCTCAACTTTTAAGTCTTTACTGAAGACTCATCTCTTCAGTGGGTCATATGATTGAGTGTAGTCTGGCCCAGGAGTGTGAAGGTGAACGGAAAGGCTCTGGAGCAACGAACTGCCCTTGCTGTCTCTGCCTGGCCGGTTCCCCTCTCTCCACTGGGATTCTCTGCCTCTAACCCGATTACAGGGGCTGAGTCACTGGCTTACTGGTGCTCTTTCATGCCATCCCTAGGAGGGGTGTGTCACTTCAGTGGGTTGAGTCACTGACGTGGTCTTCCTGTCTGGGTTGGCGCCCCCCCTTGGGTTGTGCCGTGGCGGAGATCTTTGTGGGCTATACTCGGCCTTGTCTCAGGATGGTAAGTTGGTGGTTGAAGATATCCCTCTCGTGGTGTGGGGGCTGTGCTTTGGCAAAGTGGGTGGGGTTATATCCTTCCTGTTTGGCCCTGTCCGGGGGTTATCATCGGATGGTGCCACAGTGTCTCCTGACCTCTCCTGCCTCAGCCTCCAGTATTTATGCTGCAGTAGTTTATGTGTCGAGGGGCTAGGGTCAGTTTGTTATATCTGGAGTACTTCTCCTGTCTTATCCGGTGTCTTGTGTGAATTTAAGTATGCTCTCTCTAATTCTCTCTTTTTCTTTCTCTCTCTCGGAGGACCTGAGCGCTAGGACCATGTCTCAGGACTACCTGGCATGATGACTCCTTGCTGTCCCCAGTCCATCTGGCCGTGCTGCTGCTCCAGTTTCAACTGTTCTGCCTGCGGCTATGGAACCCTGACCTGTTCACCGGACATGCTACCTGTCCCAGACCTGCTGTTTTCAACTCTCTAGAGACAGCAGGAGCGGTAGAGATACTCTTAATGATCGGCTATGAAAGCCAACTGACATTTACTCCTGAGGTGCTGACTTGCTGCACCCTCGACAACTACTGTGATTATTATTATTTGACCATTTATGAACATTTGAACATCTTGGCCTTGTTCTGTTATAATCTCCACCCGGCACAGCCAGAAGAGGACTGGCCACCCCTCATAGCCTGGTTCCACCCCTCATAGCCTGGTTTTGGCCTTTCTAGGGAGTTTTTCCTAGCCACCGTGCTTCTACACCTGCATTGCTTGCTGTTTGGGGTTTTAGGCTGGGTTTCTGTACAGCACTTTGAGATATCAGCTGATGTAAGAAGGGCTATATAAATACATTTGATTTGATTTGAAACATAACAGGTCATGGTCAATAATATCAAAGTCTGCACTGAAATCTAACAGTACAGCACACAAAATCTTATTATCAATTAATTTCAACCAATCATCAGTCATTTGTGTCAGTGTTGAGTGCCCTTCTCTATAAGCATGCTGAAAGTCTGTTGTCAATTTGTTTAGAGAGAAATAGAATGTTATTTGGTCCATACATTTTTTCCCCAAAAGTTTGCTAAGAGCTGGCAGCAAGCTGATTGGTCTGCTGTTAGAACCAGGAAAGGCCGCTTTATCACTCTTGGGTAGCGGAATGACATTGGCTTCCCTCCAGGCCTGAGGACAAACCTTCCTCTAGACTCAGATTAAAGATATGACATATAGGAGTGGCCATAGAGTCAGCTACCATCCTCAGTAGCCTTCCATCTAAATTGTCAATGCCAGGAGGTTTGTCATTATTGATCGATAACAATAATTTCCCCACCTGTCCCACGCTAACTTTACAGAATTCAAACTTACAATGCTTTTCATTCAGTTTGTTTTTGTATTCATGAATACGATGGCTCACTGTTTGTTGTTGGCATTTCCTGCTTAAGTTTGCCCACTGTGCCAATTAAGTAATCAATATAATAATGTGCAACATCAATTGGTTTTGTGATGAATAAGCTATCTGATTCAATGAAAGATGGAGTTGAATTTCCATCATTCTTTATATCATTGAGCTTGGCTTCATAATACAGTTTCTTCGTTTTGTTAAGTTTAGTCACATAATTTCTCAATTTGCAGTAAGTAAGCCAGTCAGATGTGCAGCCAGACTTATTAGCCACTCCTTTTGCCCCATCTCTTTCAGCCATACAGTTGTTCAATTCCTCATCAACCCATGGAGCCTTAACAGTTCTAATGAATGTCTCACACCTTAATAGGATGTTTAATATTGACAAGTTTTTGGAAATAAGTCTGTTAATTCATAGTGATTTGGAAAAGAGGAACATATTATGACAGAATGAATCAAATAAAGTAAAATGACAGAGGAAGGTATATTGCTGCTGAGCCCATGAAAGACTCAATTTAATACACTATGAGAGGGATACGTCAGTTGGTAGCACCTGACATACCAGCATCACTGGAGAAAAGCAAAATATCAGAGAGAAATTAACAGCCATTTGGCATTCTAGATATCATTGTCTTTAGTAATGGACTTGGATGTCAACCAATTAATGATTTTTTTCCCATAGCATAAGCTCACAGTATGGGCTTGTTTTAACCGTCGGACTGACTCTGGGTCAGTAGTAATAGTGTAGCCCTGATAATATTACCATATTTAGTGTTAAACCTGACTTCTGGTCAGTGCTTAAAGCTCACCTGGTGTTGAGGGGCTGGATGTGGATAGTGCTGAGCTCCTGTAGGTTATGATGAGGGTGTGTGTGTGAGAGGGCGCACGTGGGAATACTGGAGTTGGGTAAAGGGGCGTGGTTCCTCTTGGTGTGGCGGGTACAGCAGGTGCCCGTCATGCCTTCTTGGCTGGAGAGGGAGGGGCTTTGAGACGGGTAGCTCTGGAGTGCCCCCTCCAGGTAGCTCTGCTCATAACACAGCTCATCTGCAAACTCATGATTCTACAGAGAGGAAGAGAGAGGGGAAGAGAGGGGGGAAGGGCGAGAGAGAGAGAGAGAGAGATAGAGGATGAAAGAGAAGAGGGACATCTGAAAAACACATTTATCTCAAATTCATGTCCGTTGGGAGTTTGATTTTAATATTATTTTACATTTGATAAAAAAACAAATATATTTAACATTGAGTTTTTTCTTGTTTGATGTGCTTGTCACCGTGTGTGTGTGTGTGTGTGTGTGTGTGTGTGTGTGTGTGTGTGTGTACTCACTGTGGTTTTCTCCAGACAATGCAGCAGGTGGTGGTGTTGGCTCTCTAATAGAGACTGGTTCTTGCTCAGCTGCTGCTCCTCCTCAATGGAACTCTGCAACACACACACACACACACACACACACACACACACACACACACACACACACACACACACACACACACACACACACACACACACACACACACACACACACACACTGTGAGTGAAAATGCTCCACCGTGTTGCCAACAGATAGAGGGGTTTCTAGGTGTTGTGTGTGTCTGTTTGCTGTCTCTGTACCTGGTCTGAAAGGTTCATCTTGTAAGGAAGTTGCTTCAGGTCAAAGGTGAAAGAGGAGACAAAAAGACACACAGGTAGAGTTTTACTAGGTTTTCATTTCAGTATAATGAACGCTCAGTGTGTGTGAAGGAGGGAGAGAGCGTGAGTGTAAATGTGGGAGTGGTTTGTTCTGTGTTTGTGGGGCACGACGCCCTCTTCTCTGAGTCAGATTGTCTGAGTGGGCTGCTGCTACCGACTATATATCTGGGTTCTGGGCTGCTACTACTGACTATATCTCTGGGTTCTGGGCTGCTACTACTGACTATATCTCTGGGTTCTGGGCTGCTACTACTGACTATATCTCTGGGTTCTGGGCTGCTACTGGCTATATCTCTGGGTTCTGGGCTGCTACTGGCTATATCTCTGGGTTCTGGGCTGCTACTGGCTATATCTCTGGGTTCTGGGCTGCTACTGGCTATATCTCTGGGTTCTGGGCTGCTACTGGCTATATATCTGGGTTCTGGGCTGCTACTACTGACTATATCTCTGGGTTCTGGGCTGCTACTGGCTATATCTCTGGGTTCTGGGCTGCTACTGGCTATATCTCTGGGTTCTGGGCTGCTACTGGCTATATCTCTGGGTTCTGGGCTGCTACTGGCTATATCTCTGGGTTCTGGGCTGCTACTGGCTATATCCCTGGGTTCTGGGCTGCTACTGGCTATATCTCTGGGTTCTGGGCTGCTACTGGCTATATCTCTGGGTTCTGGGCTGCTACTGGCTATATCTCTGGGTTCTGGGCTGCTACTGGCTATATCTCTGGGTTCTGGGCTGCTACTGGCTATATCTCTGGGTTCTGGGCTGCTACTGGCTATATCTCTGGGTTCTGGGCTGCTACTGGCTATATGTCTGGGTTCTGGGCTGCTACTGGCTATATGTCTGGGTTCTGGGCTGCTACTGGCTATATGTCTGGGTTCTGGGCTGCTACTGGCTATATCTCTGGGTTATGGGCTGCTACTGGCTATATCTCTGGGTTCTGGGCTGCTACTGGCTATATCTCTGGGTTCTGGGCTGCTACTGGCTATATCTCTGGGTTCTGGGCTGCTACTGGCTATATCTCTGGGTTCTGGGCTGCTACTGGCTATATCTCTGGGTTCTGGGCTGCTACTGGCTATATCTCTGGGTTCTGGGCTGCTACTGGCTATATCTCTGGGTTCTGGGCTGCTACTGGCTATATCTCTGGGTTCTGGGCTGCTACTGGCTATATCTCTGGGTTCTGGGCTGCTACTGGCTATATCTCTGGGTTCTGGGCTGCTACTGGCTATATCTCTGGGTTCTGGGCTGCTACTGGCTATATCTCTGGGTTCTGGGCTGCTACTGGCTATATCTCTGGGTTCTGGGCTGCTACTGGCTATATGTCTGGGTTCTGGGCTGCTACTGGCTTTATCTCTGGGTTCTGGGCTGCTACTGGCTATATCTCTGGGTTATGGGCTGCTACTGGCTATATCTCTGGGTTATGGGCTGCTACTGGCTATATCTCTGGGTTCTGGGCTGCTACTGGCTATATCTCTGGGTTCTGGGCTGCTACTGGCTATATCTCTGGGTTCTGGGCTGCTACTGGCTATATCTCTGGGTTCTGGGCTGCTACTGGCTATATCTCTGGGTTATAGGCTGCTACTGGCTATATCTCTGGGTTATGGGCTGCTACTGGCTATATCTCTGGGTTATGGGCTGCTACTGGCTATATCTCTGGGTTATGGGCTGCTACTGGCTATATCTCTGGGTTATGGGCTGCTACTGGCTATATCTCTGGGTTATGGGCTGCTACTGGCTATATCTCTGGGTTATGGGCTGCTACTGGCTATATCTCTGGGTTCTGGGCTGCTACTGGCTATATCTCTGGGTTCTGGGCTGCTACTGGCTATATCTCTGGGTTCTGGGCTGCTACTGGCTATATCTCTGGGTTCTGGGCTGCTACTGGCTATATCTCTGGGTTCTGGCCTGCTACTGGCTATAGCTCTGGGCTGCTGCTGCTGGCTATGTCTCTGGGCTCTGTCTGGGCTGCTGCTGCTGGCTATGTCTGGGCTCTGTCTGGGCTGCTGCTGCTGGCTATGTCTCTGGGCTCTGTCTGGGATGCTGCTGCTGGCTATATCTCTGGGCTCTGTCTGGGCTGCTGCTGCTGGCTATGTCTCTGGGCTCTGTCTGGGCTGATGCTGCTGGCTATGTCTCTGGGCTCTGTCTGGGCTGATGCTGCTGGCTATAGCTATGGGCTCTGTCTGGGCTGATGCTACTGGCTATAGCTATGGGCTGAGGGAGCAGGAGCAACAGCCTAGAGGGCCAGACGGCTGGGTGTTTGGCTCAAAAGTTGATTAATGTTGATTACAATGTTTATTAATTTATGTCAACTACATAAATAAATTAGTACGTCGAAATTAAGTATAAGGATGCGTGTTTGGTCTGTAGTATGCCTCAGGCTAGATATAGAGGGGCAGTAGGCCTCTAAAACTCACTATTTACTAGAATGCAGTGTGATGTCAGTCAGAGAAAATGGGGGAAGCTCTTTCCTCCAGATACGTATAACAGGTGTGAAATGGCTAGGTAGTTAGCACCGGCCTAGTAGCGTTTCAATCGTTGCCGTCACTCGCTCTGAGACCTTGAAGTAGTTGTTTCCCTTGCCCTGCAAGGGCCAAGGCTTTTGTGGAGCGATAGGTAATGATGATTCGCGGGTGACCATTGTTGATGTGTTCATAGGGTCCCTGGTTCAAACCCAGCTTGGGGCAAGGAGAGGGCCAGAAGCAACACTGTTACGTACGCATACTGTAAACTTTCACTGGGTTGCATCAGTCAGGGCTGACAGGACAGCACACTGCAATCCCTGACAAACCCCTTTGTTTGGCTTGTTAAAATGCACAAACGTCACGCCACCTAAAATCTACCTTTACTATTTTTTTTATTTTTAATTGCTGAAAACAATACAGGCTTGAATCATTTTAACGTTTAGTTTCCCAACCTGGACTCACTGGTAAACAATACAGGCTTGAATCATTTTAACGTTTAGTTTCCCAACCTGGACTCACTGGTAAACAATACAGGCTTGAATCATTTTAACGTTTAGATTCCCAACCTGGACTTACTGGTAGATGCAATATAGTACATGTAAATCCGGGACACTCCATTTTGTATGATATGTTACATTTCAGAAAGTATTCACACCCCTTGACTTTTAACACATTTTTGTTGTGTTCCACCCTGAATTTAAAATGTTTTAAATGTAGATGTTGAGTCACTGGCCTACACAACACCCCATAATGTCCAAGTGGAATTATGTTTTTAGAAAAAAAAGAGAAAAAAGCTGAAATGCATTGAGACAATAAGTATTGAACCCCTTAGTTAGGGCAAGCCTAAATAGGTTCAGGAGTAAAAATGTGCTTAACAAGTCACATAAAAGGTTGCATGGACTCACTCTGTGTGCAATTATAGTGTTTAACATGATTTTTTAATGACTAACTCATCTCTGTACCCTACACATACAATTAATTATCTGTAAGGTCCCTCAGACGAGCAGTGCATTTCAAACAAAGACCAGGGAGGTTTTCCAATGCCTTACAAGGAAGGGGACCTATTGGTAGACATTGAATACCGCTTTGAGCATGGTGACGTTATTAATGACACTTTGGATGGTGTATCAATACATCCATTTACTACACGATACAGGCGTCCTTCCTAACTCAGTTGCCGGAGAGGAAGGACACTGCTCAGGGACTTCACCATGAGGCCATTGGTGATAGCAGAAAACTGAGGATGGATCAACAACATTGTAGTAACTCCACAATACTAACCTAAATGAGAGTGAAAAGAAGGAAGCCTGTACAGAATACAAATATTCCAAAACATGCATCCTGTTTGCAACAAGGCACTAAAGTAAAACTGCAAAAAATGTGGCAAAGAAATGAACTTCATGTCCTGAATACAAAGTGTTATGTTTGGGGCAAACACATCACTGAGTACCACTTTTCAAGCATGGTGGTGGCTGCATCATGTTATGGGTATGCTTGTCATCAGCAAGGACTAGGGAGGTTATTTTTATAAAAAGAAATGCAATAGAACTAAGCACAGGAAAAATCCTAGGGGAAAACCTTGTTCAGTCTGCTTTCCAACAGACACTAGGAGACAAATTCACCTTTCAGCAGGAAAATAACCTAAAACATTAGGCCAAATATACACTGGAGTTGCTTACCAAGATGACATTGAATGTTCCGGAGTGGCCTAGTTACAGTTTTGATGTAAATCGGCCTGAAAATCTATGGCAAGACCAGAAAATGGTTGTCGAGCAATGGTCAGAAGAATTTAAAAAATAATAATATGCAAATGTTGCACAATCCAGGTGTTGAAAGCTCTTAGAGATTTACCCAGAAAGACTCACAGCTATAATTGCTGCCAAATGTGATTCTAACATGTATTGACTCAGGGGTGTGAATAACTCTATAAATGAGATATTTCTGTATTTCATTTTCAATAAATTAGCTAAAATTACTAAAAACATGTTTTCACTTTGTCATTATAGGGTATTGTGTGTAGATGGGTGAGCAAAAAATTTATTCAATCCATATTTGAATTCAGGCTGTAACACATAATAAGTCAAAGGGTATGACTACTTTCTGAATGCACTGTATGTATAAATTTACGGATGTCCATCATCAATTTCGTATGATCTGTTACGAATTACAATTCATACAAATTGTTACGAATTGCAATTCTTATAATATGTTACGAATATTGCAAAACGTATGATATGTTACGAATTTCAATTTGTTGGTGCTGACCTTAGATGGTGGCTACGTGGTTAACGCTGACGTTAGCTAGGTGGCTAACGTTAGCTAGGCTAGGGGTTAGGGGTTAAGGTTAGGGTTAGAAGATAGGTTAAAGCAGGGCTCTCCAACCCTGTTCCTGGAGAGCTACCCTCCTGTAGATTTTCGCACCAATCCCAGTTGTAACTAACCTGATTCATCTTATCAACCAGCTAATTATTAGAATCAGGTGCGCTTTATACACCCACCCATCCTCCCCGAATAACCATCCTACTTTTGTTTTTGCCTTAAGTAATCTTCTGTGTTATTTAACCATACCAAACATAACATATCATACAATTTTGAGTGTCCCGGATTTACATGTACCATGTTACGTCTAGTCTATGAGACCGGGCTGAGTTTCCACCATGTTTACTGTGTGTTGTTATGTAGTTCCCTCCTCCCCTGTGTATGTGAGTAGTGCTGCAGCACATTTTGTTATGTGCTGTGGGGAAGAGTTCACCTCCTAAACAGTGCTGAGCTACAGTACACAGACACAGCTGCGTCTCCAGGCTATTTCTGGTCCTGTCCTACTCATTCCTAAAGACTAAAGCCAAAGACTCAGCAGGATGTGTGAGGCACGGGAGGTCAGTGGCACCTTAATTGGGGAGGACGGGCTCGTGGTAATGGCTGGAGCGGAATTGGTGGAATGGTATCAAATACATCAAACACATGGTTTGATGCCATTCCATTTGCTCAGTTCCAGCCATTCTTATGAGCCGTCCTCCCCTCAGCAGCCTCCACTGGTGTGAGGGCTGCTGTGAATCACCCAGGTGGCTGGTCCATTAGCTACACTACAGGCAGGTAGGTAACCAGGTGATGCTGCATAATACATGGACACAATTGACTGATCTTCTGTGTGGTGCAGATGTATCGAAGGTCAGCTGCCTTATCCCTGTGATGTCAGCGAGATCATTTTGCTTGGAACCTCTAAAACATAAAAGCTCAGCTTTTAGTTTTTATAGTTTAGTCATGCTAACAGTTGCTTCATAGTGCGTGGGAGAGGTGGTGGAGGCACAGTCAAATCTCAGTACAATTCATGGGTGTATAGAAGGACAAGCTATACATTCAGAGACAGCTAAAGTGTCTTTGTGTTTTGGTGTGTCTCAGCCCAGAGAGGAGAGGAGAGGAGGAACCCGAGTTGTGTTTACATGTCTGCTAGTGCCTGCAGCCTGGATCCCAGCTGAGCACCAAGATGTTCACATTAACACTACAGCATATTTAACAGGACTGCATTTAGCTGTTCTCAGAAGCCAGGCCTAGTCTTCCAGGAACCCAGGAGGAGAGGGAGAAGAATCACAAGGACCCTGTTTGAATAAAGACTTCTCTATCCTTTCTGCCTTGAGGAAATAACTGATCCGATGAGGTTGGATTGGTGAATGTAGTAACCTTGTTTTGATCTATCCCATTACTTATGAGTCAATGATTACCTCAAGGAGACGGAAGAAGGATGCAATCTATAAAGTGTCCGTGCTTCTACACCTGCATTGCTTGCTGTTTGGGGTTTCAGGCTGGGTTTCTGTACAGCACTTTGATATATCAGCTGATGTAAGAAGGGCTTTATAAATATATTTGATTTGATTGAATGAAGTGCAGTCAAAGTGTGATTATGTGATCTGGTACTTAAGAGTCTATCCCACGGGGGGGAAGTGTCACTCCGATGTATGAACACTTTCAGGGCAAACATACAGAATTCTACTGTTGTGACTGGGCTGGGTTTTAGAGAGTGCCTTAGAGTGCCTATGTGAGTTAAAGGGGTCGTGCGGTGTGAGTATTTGAATTCTTTGAGTCCAGAAGTGTTGTGGAGGGGGATGGGCTCCTAACGACAAAATCAGACTAGTATAGTCAATGGTGGTTGTATTGAGTGTTCTCTTACCGTGAGCTCCAAGGCTTCGCTGAAGAGGCCATTCCGTTTGCTGTGGAGGAAGGCATTAGAGCTTCCTGTCTTGGATATTCGTATCCTGGCCAGACGTGCTTTCTGGAAGACAGAGAAACCATGGAAACCAAAGATCAGTCCCCTCACACCACCAACCAGGTTAAATCCAAATGGCTATGCACAGCGCAAACGTTTGATGCAAACCTGATATCAATGCATACAAAAGCACATATTAGGAGGGTAATATCTTTTCAATGTTTAATATTGCAGTCTGTGTTTCTTGTGTAATAGACTTGCTGAATTGCGCCTTGAAATGCATTGCTTTTGTTTATGTAGAATAAATCAATGAAATGTCCACTGCCTTAAAGTGTTACGACTACAACCCTAACCAACAGTGTGTATGTCTGTCTGCATACGTCTCTTCTCATCTACAGGAAACACAGTATGAGGAGGGTTGGTGTGCAGCCACCTCTCTCTCTTTCTCTCTCTCTCTCTCTCTCTCTCTCTCTCTCTCTCTCTCTCTCTCTCTCTCTCTCTCTCTTTCTCTCTCTGTCTCTCCTGTCAAGGACAGAGACAGAGAGACAAAAGAAGGAGCAAAAGAAGGCAATGTGATTTCTCAATGCGTCAATAACAAACAATACACAATGTCTGCTTGCAAAGGTCTGGCAAGAGTTTCAGCTCAGACAAGCTGGCCAGCATTCTCAATCTTGTTTATGCTCCCAGAGACAGGTATTAAGCAGAGGTGTTCTTGCACACACACACGCCTCCTCCTCTCCATGCTGTTCTCTCTGTTCTCTCTGCACTCCATCCTCTCACTTTTATAATAGTTTTTTCCTCTCAATCTTTTGTCTCACTCTCTTTTTTTCTTTCTCTCCTTATCTGTTACTGTACCTCTCTCCTGGCCTCTCTGCCCCTCCCTCTCGCATGCTCCTTTGTGCCAGCTTAGACATCCCAGAGGTCTCTAGGATGACCCTCTTCCTCGTCTCGCTCTGAGCTCAGCCAATGAGATCGGCTCTCTGGGGTCACCAGGCAAACACTTACAGCCAACGTGGAAATGGTTACTGGGGGTAATGGAGGAGGTGTGAAAACATACCCTGCTAGAATGTATCCACTTTTATTGAGAGTGAGCGGGGATGGGGGGGGGGGGGGGGGGGGGGGGGGGGGGGGAGGAAAAGAGAGAGGGAGGAGAGATAGAGAGAGAGTATTTAGGGCCACTGGAACCCAGAACCTGTGTCTCTGGTTCAAATTTGCTCTCAGACAGTGCAGAGAGGCAGGACAGATTTTGAGGATGGATTTCTGCTGAAGCATCATTGCAAGCCATCATTGCTGGCTTTTATTAATTAATTAATTCATGTATTTATTACACACAAGGAACATGAACACAAAGCTAGAGCATCGACAGCTCATAATA